>NW_020523705.1:0-36237 GCF_003368295.1 Carassius auratus | reverse complement strand
CTGTGCAGGATATCAGCTATAATTATAGAGCTTGTGGTATCTTGTGCTATATAGAGGAAATATCTGCACTGAGAAGTGAAGCATCTGTTGATATTGAGGATGAAGTTGATGGTGTAGCTGGGAAAATAATTGAAACAAAAATCTGAAATTACCTGTGAAGTATGTTTTACCATTTCACTTTTAGCATATTGAAAGAGGTCACTATTACCCGCTCAGGGGTGCGTTAAATGAACAACTAAGTTTCCTTTTTTAGAATTTCTTTTTTTTAATGCATAGAATGCAATGCATGCATCAAAAATAAACATTTAATTATTAATAATTGTTTCTCTGTCTGTACTTGTACTTTGAACAATGACAATAAAGTTGACAGATGAATTAAGTGCATTAAGTGCCATTCAGGTGGGTTTTTAAATAAAGCATTTTCTGAGATGCACATTAAAACACCAAACATTAATTATCTTTTAATTATTGAACATTAAGCAAACTTTTTGTTAAACAAAGGGGATGTACTATTAAAAATAAAACATTGAAGAAATTGTGTGATTAAACCTTTAAAATAAATAAATAAAAAATTAGATTTTTTTTTTTTTTTTTTTTGTAGTAGTAGGCTATGTACATTCTGCTGAACAATAGTAATACATCTGTGGCAAATACTTGTCTAAAACAGGACTTTTAGTTGATGGGTTGACGTACCTTAACAGCTCTGTGTATGTGATGTGACTCTAATTTTACTCAAATCAAACGGTCAAATGCTCATGAAGTGACTGTCAGAGCAGTTCTGTAGATGTTGTTCATGTGTTCACATCCTCATTTAGTGAGACATCAGACGCGAGACTGAAATCACAGCGAGCGTCACGCGCGCTTCAGTGCGTCTTCAAGGATTGCATTATGTGTCATTCTGCGTTAAACTGTAAATTCCGTTTTTATGACTGGATTCCGCGATTCTTGCAATCGAAACACGCCACGACGTTCTCTTTATGTTTGCCTGAGCCCTCAATCAAAACACTGCTGACTCCTTGCAGTCTTCGATTTCTGATCTGCGTTTTCCTTATCCCATTAAAAAAAAACGTCTCTAGGTTACGTATGTAACCCTAGTTCCTCGAGGGAACGAGACGCTGCGTCTCGGAGCCATACCCCCCGGCACCCCTGCCGGCGCTTGCTGGTACTCGAAGCTGACGCCAGCTGCGTGGCACGTGCTTTTATAGCTTCCTGGTCGCTTACGTCACTCCGCCGGTGACGTCACGCTCTCCATTGGTCTGATTTCACACGATATTCAGAGTCGCGCACGCTGGGCGCGTTCCCCAAAGCACTTTTGACGCAGCTCGAGTTCCTGAAGAGGAACATATTACAGTAACCATATTCCTTCCGTTCGAAAAAAAAAAGCAGAGATCACTTGACTTGGTTGGCTGGCTGCTGTCAGCAACTACTGAGAGGGGCCCCTTGAGGGGGATCCCGATAACAGTTTCATTACACGTTACTGCATAGACGATCAAAGGGGCGCTCACACAGTGTCGTTGCATTTTATTCTAAACCAGTCATTGTCTTGGGGCACCAGGTCAGCTTGGGGCCCCAAGCAATTGCTTGGTTTGCCTGCCTTGTTGCGACGGGCCTGGGTGAGCCCAACTCATGTAGATCTTTTCTGTCCCAGTGTTCGCTGACTTTCACTCTCCAGCCTTCCTGTTTCCCCACGGAGCAATCCCGGGTGGCGTTCGTCATCACTCTCCTGGTTGGTCAAGCGAGAGAGTAGGGAACGGCTATGTGGGACAGCAAACATGACTGTTGTGCGTCGTTTGAGGCATTCTCAATGGGAGCTGCGCAAGGTGTTTGACCGCTCGGCATGCGGTATTGAGGCAGCACGAGCATTGTCGCTGCTTCAGCAGAGAGAGCAGTCGGTGTCCGGTTACTGTATTCAATTCTGCATGCTCGCCGCGTCCTGCGGCTGGAATGAGAAGGCTCTCTGGGATCACTTCCTCCCCCCTGGCTTGGATGGGCTTATCGATTTAGCCATTCGGGTCGATGACTGGATTACTCTCCGTTCTCGGTACCGTAGAGAGGGGATTCCCCATGAACACGTCACCGGGGTTCCGTATTCTGCAGCTTGTGAAACGATGTCTCAACGCCGCATCCTCCCGGAGGAGGAGCCCATGCAGATTGGGAGAGCACGGCTGACAATAGGAGAGCGACGCCGTCGCCTGGATAATCAGCTCTGTCTGTACTGCGGTGAGGCGGGTCACGTGGTAGCGGCGTGCCCTGTGGCAGGGCGACGCTTTTCATGCAAGGGAGAGCGCATGGTGAGCGTCACTACAACTCGACTCCCACCTGGTGGCCGTTCAGAGTTCCAAGCTTCAGTACAGTTTGGGGGAGCTGTTTTCCAGGTTTCAGCATTGATTGACTCTGGAGCGGAGGGCGACTTACTGGATTCCAGACTGGCAGCTCGTCTGGGGATTTCAGCTGTTGCACTGGCCGAACCGATTTCTGCCAGGACACTTTGAGGCACCCATCTCACTAATATTACTCACACTACTCAGTTTGTCACATTAACCTTGTCTGGTAATCATGATGAGGAGATTAGAATTCACCTCATTCACTCGCCCACCGCTCCAGTTGTGTTGGGTCACACCTGGTTGGTTAAACATAACCATCATATTGATTGGGCCCGTAGTTCTATTTTGGCTTGGAGCCCTTTCTGTTTAGCTCAGTGTTTGGGTGCTGCTTTTCCCCCTGTCTTGTCTCATTCTGTGTTGCAGGAGGAGCTGCCTAACTTGGTGGATGTACCGGAGGCTTACCATGATTTGAGAGCAGTTTTCAGTAGGTCCCGAACTTCATCTCTGCCTCCACATCGCCCGTACGACTGTGCGATTGACCTGCTTCCTGGCACTTCTCCACCTAGGGGGCACCTTTACTCTCTGTCGGGTCCATGGAGAGGTATATACATGATTCTCTGGTAGCAGGCATTATCCGTCCCTCATCCTCTCCAGCCGGGGCGGGGTTCTTCTTCGTGGAGAATAACGATGGTTCGCTGCACCCCTGTATTGACTATCGGGGGTTGAATGACATCACGGTAAAGAATCATTATCCTTTGCCGTTGATGTCATCGGCCTTTGAGCTCCTTCAGGGGGCAACCATCTTTACGATATTCTCTCGCCTGAAGGTATCCGAATGGATCTCGCCAAGGTAAAGGCAGTTGATGATTGGCCCACCCCAGATTGTCGTAGAGCGGTCCAGCGTTTTCTGGGGTTTGCCAATTTTTACAGGCGGTTCATTCGGAATTTTAGCCAAATCGCCCTTCCTCTGACTGATCTCACCTCCACAAAGAGACGATTCTGTTGGTCGTCGCAGGCCCAAGCTGCGTTTGAGAACCTTAAGTGTCGATTTGTTTCAGCCCCCATTTTAACGACCCCTGACCCATCTCGTCAGTTCATTGTGGAGGTGGATGCGTCGGAGGTGGGGGTGGGGGCAGTTTTGTCTCAAAGATCAACTTCGGACAAGAAAATGCATCCCTGCGCCTTCTTTTCTTATCGTTTAACCCCCGCGGAACAGAACTATGACATTGGGAATAGGGAGTTACTAGCTGTCAAGGCTCAGGCTCTAAGAATGGTAAACCTGACGTGCTGTCACGGGTTTTTGAGGCTGAGGCTAGTCCCACCCTCCCGGTGGCCATTTTGCATCCCAAACGGGTTGTGGCTGCGGTCACCTGGGGGGTGAAGTCCAAGGCCCGTGCGGCACAATGCCTTGCTTCTGTTCCCACTGGATGCCCAGGGGGTCTGCTCTTTGTACCTGAGTCAGTCCGAACTAGCGTACTTCAGTGGGGCCACTCTTCTAGTCTATCTTGCCACCCTGGAGCGACTCATACTTGTAGGTTAATCAAGCAGCGGTTTTGGTGGCCGTCCATGGCGCAGGATGCTCGACTGTTTGTGTCGGCCTGTCCGATTTGCGCTTCGGGTAAGGGATCCAATCGACCCCCTGCAGGGCTACTTCAGCAGTTCTCGGTCCCTTCGCGGCCCTGGTCACACATAGCGATGGACTTTGTGACTGGCTTGCCTCCATCTAGGGGCAAGATGGTGGATCTCACTGTGGTGGACAGGTTCTCAAAGGCGGTCCATTTTATTCCCCTCCCCAAATTGCCATCAGCGAGGGAGACAGCGACTACGGTCTTAGATCACGTTTTCCGTATTAATGGCCTCCCAGTGAACGTAGTTTCTGACAGAGGTCCCCAGTTTGTGTCTAGGTTTTGGAGAGAGTTCTGTCGACAGCTGGGGGCGACTGCGAGCCTATCTTCCGGTTATCACCCACAGACTAATGGTCAGGCCGAGCGTGCAAACCAAGATTTGGAGAGAGTCCTGTGCTGTGTGACGTCTGCTGAACCGTCATCTTGGAGTTCCAGGTTGACCATGGTAGAGTATGCGCATAACTCCCTCCCGGTCTCATCTACGGTTTGTCTCCCTTCCAGTGCTGTTAAGGCTACCAGCCACCTCTATTCCCCTCTCAAGAATCCGATGCCGTTGTTCCCTCCATGCATACGTTTATTCAGAGATGCCCCCGTACTTGGAGGATCACCAGAAAAAGCCCTCACTCGGACTGGTGAGAGGAACAAGGCATCGGCGGACCATCACCGTACTAAGCCCCCACTTTATGTGTGTGGTCAGAGTTGTCTACTAAGGACATTAAATTCCTTAGTAGACAAGGGCATTAAAGGACATTAAATTCAGACTGCCCTCACGTAAACTGGGACCCGAATTTGTTGGACCATTTATCATAGCCAAAGTGCTTAGTCCGGTGTCAGTTTGGCTCAAATTACCCCCTCAGTTTAGAAGGACCCACCCGGTTTTCCACGTTTCTAAGATTAAACCCGCCTTTCGCTCCCCCCTTCAGTCCCTGACCTCTGCCCTTCCGCCTCCTAGGCTCATCGAGGGGTCGCCTGCCTATACTGTACGGCGGCTCATTGATGTTCGGCATAGGGGTAGAGGTCATCAATATCTGGTAGGGTTGACTGGGAGGGTTATGGTCCGGAGGAGAGATGCTGGGTTCCGGCTCGCGATATTCTGGATCACGCTCTCATTGATCAATTTCATCAGCGTCATGGTGAGGTGTAAACCGCCTGCATACTCATCAGATTTGTCAAAATTGTGCTATGATGATTTGGAAATACACAGAGGAGAGGAATTGTTTAATAAAGTAATTATTTTTTTATTTCTATGTATACAAAGAGTATTCTCATCACTTCACAATGTTACGTTTGAACCAGATGAAGATGGACTAATTCAGTAATATTTTAAACAGTTACTTCACCTTCCACCAAAGTCAATTTCTGGTAAGATATATGTACTTTTCCATGAGTATGGCTTTTCATACACCACAGGTCATTATACCTTTCAGTTGATTTAGGTGATCAGTGCCTGGAGTCCATCCCATCAAGTCCTGTCACCAAAGAGCCTGGAGAAACTCTGAATCTCTCGTGTAAAGGATCTGAATTTGATTTTGGACAGTACGGCATGCACTGGATCAGACAGTCAGAAGGACAAACATTCATCTGGATGGGGGTTATCTGGTATGACGCCAGTAAAACAGTGTATGCTAAAAGTGTAGAGGGACGAATAGAGATCACTAGAGACAATTCAAACAGCATGGTGTACCTGAAACTCTCTGGTCTGATAACAGTTGATACAGTTGTTGCACTGTTCATACACAAAACTCTGTAATGTATGCAAATATTTCTCCTCCTCCTCTTTATTTGAGTTTTTAGATGAAGAGAAGCAGCTTGTTCTCTCTCAAACCATGATCTCTTCATCTGCTGTTTCTTGTAAGTCTTTACAGCTTCTTTAGAGATACTTCATATTAAAAACACTCAAGGTTATACATAATGTTGACCATATTTTCCCCCTCAGATGTCCACTGTGTTGAACTGATCCAGACTGATTCTATGGTCTTAAGTCCTGGTCAGGTTTTCACACTGTCATGTAAACTCTCTGGATATACAGTGTCTGACAGAAGCTACTGGACTCACTGGATACGGCAGCCTGCAGGAAAAGCTCTGCAATGGGTTGGAGAGATAGATAGTGATGGTAACACATATTACAGTGATAAACTGAAAAGTAGATTTCAAATTGCAAGAGATATTTCCAGCAACACAGTGACTCTGCGAGGACAGAATATGCAGACTGAGGACACATCTGTGTATTACTGTGCCAGAGAGAGAGCACACAGTGGTACAAAACACCAACAGTTCTGGTTAAAAACATCTTGAATGAAAAGAGCAATAAAAAGTCCCCATACATACTGTAGGAATATGAAAAAAGAAAGAAAAAAAAAACCTTACTTATATGAGTGTTATAAAGCCCAACAAATGTCTGAGAAATTACCTGCAGATCTTGTTGGTGTACCTTAACAGTAAAATCATTTTTTACTTGAATACAAAATGATTCATTATACTTTACCACATGAAGGACATTTTTAGATTACTTCTACTATCACAGTTATAGTGAAGGTTAAAGTCAAAATTATTAATCTTTGATGAACATACTGCTGATATTACAATAGAAGAGAACTCTGCCAGATTCAAATTTCAGCAGATCAGGGATGTTATAGGATTAATGAAATATATTAAAACATATTGCTAACATAGTTATATAATTTATATATAACTATTTAATATAGCTTACATAAATTATATTTACAGTCTTTCTGATGTAGGTCCAACAGATCCACTTGCAGAATGAGGGTTATTACAGTCAACTAAAACTAAAACCATAAAAAAGAGAGAAAAATCATTATTGCATTAAATAAAATACGCTAACAAAAATAAAATAAAATATAAAAAAGAAAACTTTGACAGTGTGCTGTGCTGCAGCTCTTGTGAGAGAAATCCCTGGAAAACACTGGAGTGGATTGCATTCATGTATCCAGTTTTTATAAACCTGAACAAAACAGCAGACTTGTGAGGCACAATTGTTCTTTCGATGGCATTGACAGAGCAAAAACAAAGATAATTGCAATACTGACAAAACTAAATTGTAAAGTTGCTCAGTATTATCTTGTTTACTGAACTTTTGTATATAAGTAAAATCACACTGGAATTCATGTTGTTTTTCCAAAACATCCGCCTGACTGTGCAGACAGATCTGTGGCCTAGTAGGAAACACAGTTCTGCTTAAATATTGAACTGTTCCTAATATTTTATTGTTTTTAATACATTAAATAACAAGTATTAAACTAAATTTGTTTGTTGAATATGAGTTGTGCTCATGCTGTTTCATTAGAGGTGTCTGATATTTTTGGTATATTCATTTATTTGCCACTTTTTCAACTTTCACTATATAATTTTGTTGATAAGCATCAATTATAATACCTAGATTTATGAAGAGGTTCCTCAAATTTACACTACAAATAGCTATAAAAGTGCAGTGTTTAAAATGATAAAAAATATTATTAATTAAAAAAAAAAAAATAGGCAAAAAAATAAAAACATGTATGCATCTTGGACGACCAATAAGAATCTCTAAATAAGCCTCCATATCAAAGAATAAAAGTTTATATTTATATTAAAAATGCATTTATTGGACATCTAAAAACCTGATGGTGCAGCAGAATCTACAAGATATCAAACAGACTAAAGATTGAATGGCAAAAGAAGTTTCACATCTTGGACAACAAAATGACTATATGCAAATTCTCCATCTACTCCATGTACTAAAGAGAAGTGTGTCTTAGGCACAGAAGGAGAAATTCACATCATTTTTAATCATGATCTTCTCATCAGCTCTATTACTGCTGGTGGCAGCTGCATCATGTGAGCTTGACTGATCTTTTATTCTATCTATATCAGTGAAATAAGCTTCTGTTATCAGACATTTTGAGACATAACTAATAATACATTATTTTATTGTTATTTTCAGGTGGTGTTTTCTGTGTTGAGCTCACTCAACCTTCATCTATGGTTGTGAAACCTCAAGAATCATTCTCCATCTCCTGCAGGATTTCAGAATCAAGCTACTGCATTCACTGGATCCGTCAACCCACTGGAAAAGCACTGGAATGGCTCGGATATCTTTGTGATGGTGGTAGCACTAACATTAAAGACTCAGTGAAAAACAAGATCAGTTTCACCCAGGACACGTCCAAAAACACAGTGTTTCTACAGGGGAAGAATTTTCAGACTGAGGACACAGCTGTGTTTTACTGTGCCAGAGAGTCACAGTAAATAAACAAGCCACAGCTCTGTACAAAAACCTGAACACATGAATCAGAGATACATAATACCAGAGTCATTTCAAACCTTTCATCAGCATCCAACACCAGTCCCCATATAAATATTCTTACAGAGTCATTTACAAGCTGTGCCAGTATACAGTAATCATTAACACATAAGGATTTATTAATCCATTCACACATTTCATTCAGCTAAAAATGCTTTAAAAATATTACATAGTCATTTAACATCTATGAAAAGTTTTCTCATAAATGTCACATATTCAAATTTATTGTCACAAATTTAACGTCACATATTAATGTATTTACATTTTTTATGCACATGTAAAAGAAGAATTGAGGCTGGAGGAGGAGTTCATGCAAAACTGTAATGTTTATCTTTCATGAACTGTTTCTGTTCACTGATTGTATGTGTTTTTTGTTGAAGAGCATCATTAGCAATGGCAACAATAATTAATTCAGTCCTTATACTACTGTTTTTAAATGGTTTGTTGTTTTCTTAATAATAATAATATTACTGTAAATACTTTTAGCAAGCAAATAGTTATACTTTTTTTTCCTGACTTTTCAGTTTATTATATTTCTTTATCTTCAACAGATATTCATTGTCAGACCTTCACTCAGTCTGAAGATGTGGTAAAAAGACCAGGTGAATCTTTTCGTCTGTTCTGTACTGCCTCTGGATTTACTTTCAACGGCTGGGCAGCTCTAGTGAGACAGGCACCCGGTAAAGGACTGGAATGGGTTTCAACTATCGGCACGTCCAATTCTCAGAAGCACTATTCCCAGTCAGTTCAGGGAAGGTTCACAGTGTCCATAGTTGATTCCAGCAGTCAACTGTATATACAGATGAACAGCCTCAAGACTGAAGACACTGCTGTGTATTACTGCGCTAGAGAATCACAGTGAATGAGTTCAGTGTCAAAGCAATACAAAAACCACCTTCACTGTTGACTTCACTGATGCTCCAGATGTACTGTTCCTTTCCAAGAGGTGGCGCTCTTGTCCAGCAGTTTTTGTTGATGTTACAAATGTCACTGAATGAATGTTAATTTTCTTGACAAAGAAATAGGCAGTCCAATTTATAAATTCTAAAGAAACACAAATAAACATTATACATTTAATTTAAGAAGGAAAAAAGTCCATGAGTACATCAAAATGAATGAATGTGAGAAAGAACTGAACTACAGAAGAATATTTCTGTAGTGCTGAGATCTGTGCATTTTTCATGCACTCATTATAAGGAATAAAGACTTTTGTTTAATTAGATTTTACATCTTAATTTTTTGTAAAATAGGTGTCAAGAAGAAACAAACAGAAGATATTTAATGATTTTTAATGGCTCATTTACAAAAAAGACGTCAGTGTTGTCACTTTAATTTAGGGGAATTTTCGTTTTGTAGTTTGAATTTAATTTGTTCACTAAAAAGTATTGATGCAAATTTCCTTCCTTATGTAAACTGGTGCATGCGGACACAATAAAGAGCTATTTAAGTCCTGCGGTCTAGATAGAGTCACAGGTCCCACCTGAGAGACAGAATCATGTATTTTAGATTATTGCTAATGATTTTATCTACAGCATCCAGTGAGTAAAAGTATCAACACTATACTACGGGCTTATTAGGGAGTCTTGTAGCTGCTACTATTTAGAATATGTTCAGAGGTTTTGTGACAATAATGTGCACAACTCATTTCAGTTAATGACAGTGTTTTCAAATGTATGTTCCCAGGTGTTAATTGCATTGAGTTGAATCAGCCTGCTCTCATGGTTATAAAACCTGGAGAATCATTGGTAACACTTTATAATAACTGCATGCTATTATTCATTAGTTAAGCATTAGGAAACAGTTAATTCATCATTTATAAAGCATTAATAGACATTTATAAGCAGTTTATAAATACAGATATAAATGCTTTATACCTGATTAAAAAGCATATCTATAATGTATTTAATAATTGTTTTTTCATACTTAATGATCAATTTATCATTTCTAAATAAAGTATAGCATTATTTACACACCAGTTATTAAGGAGTTGTCAGTGGTTCATAAGATCACTTAGAAATTGTAAGTAAATGATTAATAACTATTTAAATGTGCATTCATACATCTTTTTATTCATACATATAGTAATAGTTACTTATAGTGTTAATAAATGGTTTATTAACATGTATTTCTACTGTAATTCAGGGTTAATTCATGTAGTTGTTAGTTAACTATTTTTGTGAGCTCATCTAAAGTGAGGACTATTTATGCCTTGTAAAGCTTTTACAAATGAGATTTAAAGGCTGTTAATATTTCTATGTTCTGTATCACTGTGTTGTGTTTGTTTCCGGGTTTTTTTTTATTGCTGTCTATTAATGCTTTATAAATTATGAATTATCTGTTTACTAATGCTTAATTAATGATTAATAGTGTGCAGTTATTATAAAGTGTTACCGAATCATTTTCCATCGGCTGTAAGATCACTGGATATTCAGCATCAGGAGGTGGCTGTAATAACTGGATACGACACTCAGCTGGAAAAGCGTTGGAATGGATTGGCTGGTTCTGTAGTTCTGGAAATACAGGCACCAGTGACACAATGAAGAATAAGATCAGTTTCACTGCTGAAACCTCCAGCAACACAGTCTTCTTACGAGGTCAAAGCTTTCAGACTGACGACACAAGTGTTTATTATTGTGCACGCAATACACAGTGACAAATTGCCTGAAGACCTGTGCAAGAATTATTATATTCTCTGCATAGACAGCTTGGAAACACAATGCAAAAGTGTTGTAGACAAATAAAAAGTGCTTACTGCTGCATTTGTTATTTGCTTCTTCCATTTATTTGATCTTTAACTATTTTTTTTCACTAAACATTGCAAACTTTTTAATCAATCAGGCAATAAATTAATATTATTTAGTCATCAGTGCTGACAGAACTGCATGTGTCTCAATATTTGTTTTTAAGAAACACAATACAATTCAGAAATCTTTATTCTTTCTACTTTTTTAATCACTGCAGGAATCATCTGGCATAACGGGGAATTTCAACTTCCATTCACACAAAGTAGGTGGTAGGTCTTGATTATTTAACAGATATACAGAAAATGTATCTTAATTTGTTTTCGACCACAACATCAAAGGTTGCAGACTGTATTAAATACACTCAGATTTGTATTTATTTATTTTCAGTGTTGGTCTAGTTACAATGTTACAGAGTCACTGAGAGTCCCGGGGCCTGTTCTTCGTACGTCGCTAACTCAGTTAGCTGGATTTGAATGTTGACGATTTGGCGTGATCTTGGATCGTTTGGTTCTTCGAAGTAATTATTACTTCATAATTGTATTAGAGTCTTACACACATGCTATACAGATAATAGAGTTGTGCATTATTTTGAGTGATGACTGCTATTATAAGAGTGGCTTGATGGAGCACAGGAGATGAAGACAACATGATATTGACCCCTAAGAAACTTTCATTAATGCTGTCACGTAACAAATCTGTCCAAATATAAAATGAAATGAATATATAATTTCTACATTGAAAAAAAAAATTAAAGGGGGGGTGAAATGCTCATTTTCACCCAATCTCCTGTTAATCTTGAGTAGTACTGCATCCTTCATATCTCCAAAAAGTCTTTAGTTTTATTATATTTATAAGAGAAAAATAGTCTGTGCCGGTTTTTTTTTCAGAAAAACACGAGCATCTGGAGGCGTGACGTGTGGGCGGAGCTAAAGAATCATGAGCGCAAGTAGGCTTTTGCGTTGAGAGCGGTTGGAAGTTGTGACATTACCGTGAGGAAAAAAAAACATAATCCAAATCAAACCATGGCTAACAGTCAGATTCAGCCATTTATTTATGATCCAGAATCAGATCCCGAGGCTGAAACTGAATGAGAGCAGCAGCAGCAATGACTACAGCAGGACGTCTCTATGTGGTATGTATTGAAACTGTATATATTTGCTTAGCGGTTTGGAAAATAACTAAGTTCCACTTTATGTCGTCTTTTTTTTTATTTATTTTTTTAAAGGTGTACAAGGTTTACTTGATGTGCTTACACGCCGGTAGCTAAGTTAACAACACAGAGATATTTGAAGCAGTTTTACTCACCACCTGCGGTTCCAACACACGATCGTGACCCTTTTTCATTGGGATTGCATCATCCTTAAGAAATAGAAGATACGCAAATCTGGCGTCAAACTGCGCCTTGTTTGTAAAACAAGCATCTTCGAAATGCATGGAACAAACAAAAACACTTGCACAACTCCGTTGATGCTCTGTAAAAATGAACTCCGTCCACTGGTCCTTAATGCTGTTTTTTTTTTTTTTTGGTAATCTGTGCAGGGTTGTCTTGCCCTCGCAACCAAAAACAAACTTCTTTTGTGACATTTCGCGACGCTCTCGCTCTGATCAGTGAATGTCTCTGCTCTAAGTGCTCTGCTATACGGGAGCGCGCGCTCTTCCAGCAGAACTGCCCTTAGGACCCATACAGTATAAGTGAAATTCCGCTCCATTTAACGTCAAACAGACCCATAAAAAAAACTTTCCGTAACTTGTGACAAACCGGAAGGAGTATTTTTGGAACAAAAGTACTCCTTCAAACGTACAACTTAATTTTTTAAACTTTGTCCATGTTTAGCATGGGAATCCAACTCTTTAACAGTATAAAAACTCAGTATGCATGAAATAGCATTTCACCCCATTTAAAGACTGCACAACTATTATAAATTGCGAATCTAAATAATTGGGAATCATGAAAAAAATTCTAATAAAATAAAAACATTGTCTATTATCTGTTTCATGTATCTATTATAACATTTATGTAGTTTTGTTTGCTTGGCTGTTTCCTTTAAAAGTCCAGAAATTTGTCAAGTTTTTCGTCGGGTGTCATTTTAAATTATATGACGTCATTACATTGCCGTCTTGCCACCAGCCAATCGCTGCACTGCTGATCATGGTTTCGAGTATCAATACATATCCCCTTTTAAGCCAACACATGAACGCCCAATTATCTCAGATAATTCAATCCAGCGATACTAATCATACACAACAGGTCTGTTCGAAGAACCCAATTAGCCGGATCATGATTAGCACTATGATATCATCTTGGATGTGTCATTTGATCTCGGAAGTAATAAGCGACGTACGAAGAACAGGCCCCCGGTCAGTCAGAATCTGGGATGGGATGGGATTACATAGAAGGAACAGCTCCTGGGCGATGGCTTTCATGGTGGCTTTACGGAGGGGGATGGCCTCAGGGTAGCGGGTCGCATAATCCACGATGAAAAGGGTGTGTTCATGCCCCTGGGTGGACTTCGGCAGCGGCCCCACCAGATCCATCCTGATCCACTCGAAGGGCACCTCAATGATGGGTAGCGGTATCAGCGGGCTGGGGGGAGGGGACCAGTGTGATGACCGTTGGCAGGTTGGGCAGGCCTGACAGAAACGCCTGACTTTGGCCTCTAGGCCCCGCCAGTGGAATCAGTCCTGGATGTGCTGTATTGTGTTCTGAGCTCCCAGGTGGCCTGCCATAGGGTGTGCATGTGCTATTTCCATCACCGCTTCCATCTTGCTGCGAGGGACGACTAGCAGGATTTTTTCCTCCCCCCTCCGCTGCGTGACACAGTAAAGCCATTTTAGTCACAGTCATTTTCTCCACAAAGTGAGGAGTTGGGTGGGGCGCTGGCTGCAGCTCTCACCCTTCCGTGACCCTCACTTGGGCCCAACAGTGTTTTAAGCGGTCATCCTCATGTTGCTTTGATCTCTACCAGTCACCTGCTGGTAGAGATCAAAGTAGAGGTTAGAAGTTGGAGGGGGTGACTCACCGTCCTTGGGGCTGTCCGAGGCCTGCAACACGGGACGCCTTAGGACTTCTTCAAGGTCTTCCGGGTTGGGGGGTTCCCGGCGGGACTGGCAGGCTGAGTGACGGCGGCGAGTAAGCAGTCGAACCCCGACCCCGAAGCATGAAGTATGCCCGTTGTGCCTCTCCCGTTAACAGCTGGGCCACGATCTGTGCCCACTCTTCCTTGGGCCATGCCTCCCGTGTGGCCACGGTCTCTAACATCTGGAGATACATCGTTATGTCACCTTGAAATTTCATCTTGGGCAGCAACTGCATTTCCTGGACATGGGGTCAGGTAGCAGAGTTTGTGGGGCCATGGCCAGACGGAGCGCGGCGAGCTCACGTTCGGTTTCGCCTTGCCGGGAGGCCATGTGTTCCATAATTTGCTGCTGGTGGATGCTCACCTCGGTGAGGTGCTTCAGCAGTTCTTCTATCTTTGGGGGAAGAGCGCCACCTGGGGAAAACAGAGAAGGTGCGTGAGTCCAAGGGGTGAGGAGAGAAAAATAATCCAAACCAGTCCAAAAGGGGTAACACCGCGTGTGGAGGGGTCGTCTGTGACTTCTTCACTGTCCAACCCACATTCTCCAACAGTGTGGGTCAGTGCTTTCCCGTGTGCGGTGGGGCTGACAGTCACACACTGCTCTCTGCAGAAACAATAGAACATAGGGTTAGCCAAGTCTTGTGGATACATCTCTCACCTCTGCGTTCGTTTGCTGGGTTTATGTAGCCAGAGCTTGATGGGGAGAAGGTGTGGCCGCTCAGCCTGTGACGAGCAGGTGCAGGTGCGACTGCTCGGTTTCCTCTTATTTCTGCTTATTTTTTTTTTAAGCTCAAAGGGAATCATTTAAGATTTTTTAAAGGGAATTTGAACAGAATCACTGTTTCACGGCTGGTCACGGAGACACTCTGTGGTTCAGTGAACGAGCCGTTTAACATCAAATCTGCGCTGGATACTTATATCCAAACTATAGTGAAACACTATCAATTAGCACAGTAACAAGATCGGCAGTTTAAGACATTAACTTGTAAGCACAAAACACAAGATACTTCTCTTTTCAATATGAATAAGGCTTTATTAGATAAATCTAAGACATATAAGCTAATCTAACACATAAACGCACACACTCAAACATTCACTCAAGTAGCAGGAAGATCGAAAGTTAGGGAGAGATGAGTTTAAGAGAATGGAAATATGGAATCCCAAGTTTACAGCAATACGTTAAATTGCATAGACATGAACAACCATCAATCACGTAATTAGCCCTCGCATTGAGTTCCTCAATGTGACTAAAATTATATTAGATACACTAGCATAACAAATATCTGGGGATACATTGCCTCTTGTTTCCTGTGAAAGAGACTCCAGTTGAAAGGGGTATCCCGGTGTCGCTGATTGGCTGGAAGTTCAGTAGTGGCTGAAGTGATGTCTTGGGAAGCCCGTGGTTGTTGGGCGTTGGCTGAAAGTGCAGAGTCGTGTGCGCTGGTTGAAGTTGAACGGGCACCCGAGGTCAGGCGTCGGAGACTCGACGTTACAAAACTTAACTCAGAACACGAAACTCTCAAACAGAAAAGAAAAGAAATAAAGTTTGACGAGACTAGGTTGTGTTCCTTCTCATCGTGGCTAAGTAGCATCAGGCGTGCAGGCTGAAGCATGCAGGAACCGCACTCAAAGAACAGTGATGACAAACAGCATGGCTAGAAGCTACAAGCTAGCAGAAGCATAGCTAGAGACTAGAAGCAGACATGGCTAATAGCAGCAGCATAGCTAGAGACTAAAAGCAGACTCTAAAAGCAGACTAAAAGCAAAGATTTTACGATGTCCTCAGTTTTTAAACTGGCCTGTTGGCCACACCTCAAATGTTGTCTTGACCAATCAGATGTTGTCTTGGCTCGGGGGTATCATAAATCATTTGTTTATCTTACCAAGCATGTGGTCCGAATTTTCCTGCCTTGCAGGGTTTCATTTTGGACATGATTCCTATTACACGAATATGATACATGGGACAAATAAATTATTGTCTGGACAATATCAAGCAAGTAGATTCAATCACACACATACCAGACATGACTATCTATCCTTCAGCTGTCCCATAGTTATTAAAAAAAGCATACACAATAAGTGATTATAACATGATAGTCAAATGTGTGGGTTACACATAAATGAATATGGAGTGAATCAGAATCAGAATCAGAAATCAGAATCAGAAAGAGCTTTATTGCCAAGTATGTTTGCGCATACAAGGAATTTGTTTTAGTGACATAAGCTTCCAGTACACAGAGACACCAACACACAGACAAAAAAAAAAAAAAAATGTAGCCAAATAAATAAGTGTATAAATTGTGCTATAAATGATAATGGGATAGGATTGAAAAAGATGCAGGGATGTACTACGATGGAGGGGTAACAAATAAATATAAGGATGTTACACTTTTGTTTGCATAAGCATAAGTGGGGAACATTTAACTGTTCCTGAGGTAGATTGCCTGGGGGAAGAAACTGTTTTTGTGCCTTGCTGTTCTGGTATTTGCGGCTCTGAGACGCCGGCCAGATGGCAAAAGTTCAAAAATGGGGTGACTTGGATGTGAGGGATCCAGAGTGATTTTATGAGCCCTTTTCCTCACTCTGGATGTATACAGTTCTTGAAGGGTGGGCAGGGGAGCACCCATAATCCTTTCAGCAGTCCGAACAGTTCTCTGTAGTCTTCTGATGTCCGATTTTGTTGCTGAGCCAAACCAGACAGTTATAGAAGTACACAGTACAGACTCAATGACGGCTGAGTAGAACTGTTTCAGCAGCTCCTGTCGCAAGTTAAACTTCCTCAGCTGGCGAAGGAAATACAACCTTTGTTGGGCCTTTTTTACAATGGAGTCAATGTGATTGTCCCACTTCAGGTCCTGAGAGATGGTGGTTCCCAGGAATCTGAATGACTCCACTGCAGTCACAGGGCTGTTCATGATGGTGAGTGGGGAAAGTGCAGGGGGGTTTCTCCTGAAGTCCACGATCATCTCCACTGTTTTGAGCGTGTTCAGCTCCAGGTTGTTAAGACTGCACCAGACAGCCAGCTGCTCAACCTCTACTCTGTAAGCAGACTCATCACCGTCCTGGATGAGGCCAATGACTGTAGTGTCATCTGCAAACTTCAGGAGCTTGACAGAGGGGTCTGTAGAGGTGCAGTCGTTGGTGTAAAGGGAGAAGAGCAGAGGGGAGAGAACACATCCCTGAGGGGCGCCAGTGTTGGTGGAGCAGCTGTTTGATGTGAATTTCCCCAGTCTCACTAACTGTTGCCTATCTGTCAGAAAGCTGGTGATCCACCGACAGATAGAGCTAGGAACAGAGAGCAGGGTCAGTTTGGTCTGAAGGGTTGTTAGGATGATGGTGTTGAAAGCCGAACTAAAGTCCACAAACAGGATCCTCACATAAGTCCCTGTTTTGTCCAGGTGTTGCAGGATGAAGTGCAATCCTATGTTGATTGCATCATCCACGGACCTGTTTGCTCGGTAAGCAAACTGCAGGGGGTCCAGTAAGGGTCCAGTGATGTCCTTCAGATAACCCAGAACCAGTTTTTCAAACGACTTCATGACGACAGACGTTAGAGCCACAGGTCTGTAGTCGTTAAGTCCTGTTATCTTGGGTTTCTTTGGGATGGGGATGATGGTGGAGCGTTTGAAGCAGGAAGGTACTTCACACAACTCCAGGGATCTGTTGAAGATCAGTGAAAAGATGGGGGCCAGCTGGTCAGCACAGATTTTCAGACAGGGTGGTGTAACACCATCTGGGCCTGGTGCTTTTCTTCTTTTGTTCTTCTTGAAGACCTGGCGCACATCATCTTCACAGATTTGAAGAACAGTAGGTGTGGAACGGGGGATTGCAGGAGGTGTTAATGGTTGTGGAGGGAGATGGTCAGAATGGGTGTTGGGGGTTTCAAATCTGCAATAAAACTCATTCAGGTCGTTAGCAAGCCGTTAATTAGCCACAGTGCAAGGGGATGGTGTCTTGTAGTTTGTGATGGCCCTCAGTCCTCTCCACACTGAAGTTGAGTCGTTGGAAGTAAACTGGTCTTCCAACTTTTTAGCGTAGGTCTTTTTAGCCGCTCTGATCTCTTTGTTCAGTGTGTTCCTGGCCTGATTGTACAAGACCCTGTCCCCATTTCTGTAGGCATCCTCTTTGGCCTGACGAAGATGTCTGAGTTTTACTGTAAACCATGGCTTATCGTTGTTGAATGTTAAATAAGTCCTGGTAGGAATGCAAACATCCTCACAGAAACTAATATAGGATGTTACAGTCTCTGTGAGTTCGTCCAGATCGGTGGTAGCAGCTTCAAAAACACTCCAATCAGTGAGGTCAAAACAAGATTGTAAATCCTGCTCCGTTTCGCTGGTCCATCTCTTCACAGTCCTTACTACAGGTTTAGCAGATTTAAGTTTCTGTTTGTAGGATGGTATAAGATGAATCAGACAGTGATCAGAATTTCCCAAAGCTGCTCGTGGAACAGAGTGATATGCGTCCTTTATTGTGGTGTAACAGTGATCCAATATATTACTGTCTCTGGTGGGACATGTAACATGCTGTCTGTATTTTGGCAGTTCACGGGAGAGATTGGCTTTATTAAAGTCCCCCAGAATGATTAAAACAGAGTCCGGGAGTTGTTGTTCTGTGTCTGTGATCTGATCAGCAAGTTTCTGTAAAGCTGAGCTCACGTGCGCTTGCGGATGGATGTAAACACTAACCAGAATGAACGAGTGAAACTCCCGCGGCGAATAGAACGGCTTGCAGTTGACAAACTGCATTTCTAGATCAGGACAGCACATCTTCTTTAACACAGTTACATCTCTACACCACCGCTCATTGATGTAAAAGCATGTCCCGCCGCCGCGCAATTTCCCCGTGGATTCTGATTCGCGATCCGCTCTGAACAGCTGAAAGCCCGGCAGATGGAGCGCGCTGTCCGGTATGGCGTCATTCAGCCAGGTTTCCGTGAAACACAGAGCAGCAGAGTGAGAGAAATCCTTATTTGTCCGAGAGAGCAGAAGGAGTTCGTCTGTTTTGTTAGGTAGAGAGCGGAGATTTGCCAGATGGATGCTAGGCAACGGCGTTCGAAATCCGCGCTTCCTGAGTCTGACGAGCGCTCCCGCTCGTTTCCCCCGTCTGCGCGTCCTGAAGCGTTTGATCAGCGCCGCCGCTCCTTCGATAACAACGTTCACTAAAACGTCTGAATAATTTAAATCTGGTAAAAGATCTTGTGGTGTGTTCTGCCGAATGTTCAGCAGTTCATCCCTGGTGAAACTGATAGTGTTTGTTAAACAAAAAACAGGAAAAACGAACAAAAACACTACAAACACTGGAGAGCCAAGCACTGAAGCAGCCATGCTCGGCGCCATCGAGTATATTACGATGGACTGATTCATTTATAAGTCTTTTTGAGTTCATTCTGGTCCATATATCTGTACAAAAGAAGTTTATTTGCCATTCTCTTGACAAATACTTCTGTGGAGACAAAATCCCTTGCCCCTTAGGAATTTCAGTCTGGTTCTGCTAGGTGGGGGGAAGTCAACGGAAGTGTTTAACTCATGGGTTTCCATGTGATGTCCAGCGTTGCATTTCAATTACGAACAACAGATTTGACACCAAATTTATCTTCTTCGAATTGAAATTGTAAATAATTCAGTGCTTTAAGTGGGCCGGTACGCACCGGTACTCAGTACCGCCACTTCCAAATATAGCTCTTGAGCGTACCGCCACCTCTCCATGCGCCCACAACGTGCTTTTAGCGTACCGGTACGCTCATTTGGACATCTGTTTTAATAGAGGTTTTAATCTTTTACCTGCACTGCCGATTTTCAGAGCGCCCTTCACAATGCAAGCTTCCTAATTCATCCCACCGAGAGCAGTAACTACATTACCCATTCACCCTTAAGTTAAACAAGTGAATAGCGTATGTGTCGCTTTTCCCACTGTTAAGTGTCAACAACTCAACGTGGCCGGAGAAGGTGTGTGAAACTCATTATGAGTGTACACCACACTCGGTTCGGTTAAAATTTATATACAGTTAACAACACTTCATATGTTCTATTGGCTTCAGACTCTGAATACTGCAAGAACAAGACTCAGATGATTCAGAATCAGATGATTTGCTGACTGACACCTCACCAAGTCTGTATGATAACATTGCAGGTCAGACTCAAGCTAATGAAGTAATGCAGCTCTTTCAGGTAGGGTGACCAGACGTCCCAAAAAATTTGGGACAGTCCCGAAAATCTAAACTGTTGTCCCGACTCCCGAATCTGACCCTAATTGTCCCGAAAATTATACTAAAGCAAAATCTTGATTATTTATTGTCTGATAAACATTAAAACCTGTCTGCCGAGGTTGAGTCGTCCTGCAGCCAGCCCCCGCTGGCTGCTCATTGGCTGCAGCATCTTTTTTCTAAGTTCTAAAAAATATCTACCGTAGGCGGCTAGGTACAAATTTAGATATTCATTTATCTAATTAATCTATAGACTATGCACAAAGACAATATGATCTTTTTGTCCCCTTTTTGTTTTAAAGCTTGATGAAGAGAGCGCAAGTTGCTGCAGCTGCGAGGAGGACAGTGATGCACGCGTACAGGAGTGATTGACAGTTCGCGGCACTGTGTACAAAAAATATTCCGCTACACAATTATTTCGTTATTTTCGTTTAAGCTTATTAACGTTAGCATTACAGAAAGGTCTGATTTACGCACTGTTACAACAGTCATTGTTTTATTTTTATTTTTTATTTTTTTTACAATGACATTTGAGTTCATGATTTTAATGTTGCTGTTTCTTGTGGCAGACTGAAGAGTAATGACAGACAGTTGATCTTTGAATAAAAATGTGTTTAGTTAAGGTTTGAAATTCATTATCTTTTATTATAGGCTATGAAGTCTAATATCATAAGCCCCCCATCCCGTCACCCAAGATCACAGACACCCCCCCCCATTAATAAAATAGACTACAATAGAGTACCGGCACCTCTTTTGGGCCACTTAAAGCACTGAAATAATTGTTCTAGTGGTGTTAATGTTGAAAGCTGTTGTGTGAAAAAGTTGGTTGGTCATCTTGCTTGGTTCTTGTGGCACTAGAACTGATTTATGACTTCATGAGGAATTCAGCTCGTGTTTCAACGCACAGCTTTGGTAGACTCTTTAATTTGTCTGGTTCGACTCATTTCTCTTACAAAAATAACCATAAGAACTAATATCAGGTCATAACATCAATGAAAATCTCAGAACCCGATGTCTGATGGAATAGATTGGATATTTTTACTGTTCCAGCAGCAATCATGTAACAGATTCTCTGAAAATTAAGATTTAACACTGAGGACACAGCTGTGTATTAAGGTTCTCGCGATACACTATGCTGCAAACTGACACAGAAACTGTAAAAAAATCTGTCTCTCCACTGAACACATTTTTTTCAAAAAAACAAACAAACAAAGTACATTGGAGACCCTTTTCATATTAAACATCTTATGATATTATAAGGCAAAATTAAAGCAAATAAATAAATATTAAACACTAAATGGGCCAGGTGATGTTATAAACTTTGTAAATAAATGTAGCCTTTTTTTTATTAAATATAACTGCTAAATATGGCCTGTGCTGCCAAAATGAGTCACAATGTGCAAATTTTCAAAAATGATACATTTTTATTTTCACATTAATGGATGCTGACAAAAAACTGACACTCAGTGTATTTTGTTTGAACACACCAATTTCTGTGTGTCCCCAAATATATCAATGCAGACTCAACTGACATATTTTCTATTTAAAACTAGTAAATGAGTGATTGATCTGAAGATGAGAGACAATGTTCTTTTTAATGAAATTTCCGGGGATTTATTTAGGCAGTTTTACAGACTTACAGACATAACATCCAATCCTGCTTTGTCAGTATTGTAACTGAAAATACAAAACAAAACAATAATCCACATGTAATCCAAAACAAAATCGTCAGTTAATGTCTTATGTAGCAAAAGCTGCGTGTAGTAACTTTTTTGCAAATTCAAATTTTTGGGTTATTGGTCAGGTTCTCATCCACATGAACACTAATAATTCCCATAATACACATAACAAAAACAGAATGTATCATATTAAAGGAATAATTTACCTCAAAATCAAAACAATATGTCACAATGTCTTTCCAACCCTATAGGATTTTACTTCTTAAAACACAGAAATGCAAATTAAATGATTACAATAATAAAATATTTAATTGCATTTATTTAATCATTTTGGACTTTGACAGAATCAAACCTCTTTTATATTACATGGAAAAAAAGCAGCCAGAATATTTACTTTTCTGTTCCACAGAAGAAAGCAAGACAATAACAGGACAATTAATAATTAATGACAGAATGATAATTCCTTAGAGAACTGGTAATTGTTTATTTGTTTGTAAAAGTCAATAAAAAATACCAGAAATATACCAGATATACATCAAATAAATACTACATCAAATAATACATATTAGTACATAATGTGTACATATAATTTACAAAGATTTCAAATCAAACAACAGAAATGTTTACTAATGTCACATAAGTACAATTTCCATATCAATAGGTGGTACTATTGAACATAAAATCCACAGACTCCACAGTTTTGGCTAATTCAAGGTTTCAATGCAAATGAACTGATGTCTGTGTCATATTTAAACAGCTACATGGTGGAGTGCAGGACTCATCTGTCACGGTTGGTAAACCGTGATCTCGGGTTGTTTACATTTTGTGGTGAATTATGTGTGTTCTGCGTCTGCACTGATTAGTTGTGGGCGTCTCCGTTAATTGTATCAGCAACAGCTGCCACTCATTCCCATCTTCTATTTAATGGTTTGTCTCACGTCTTGTGTTTGTGAGATCGTTGTTCATGTCGTTGTGTTTACCCCCATCTGGCTTCTGTGTAGTTTGCGTTTGGATGTCTGTGTTTCCCCAGAACCTCACCCACTCTCCGCAAGATCACTCAGCCACGGACACTTACCTTCGGCTCTGTTCCCCGCAGTTCCTGTGCCACTCTCTCCTGCTGCCTCACGCCGTCAACACCCGGACTCCTCACCTGCACTCCATTACTGTCTGGACTTCTCACCGCCTTAATCATCCCTCTGGAGTGTTCCCGTATCATCGTCTTTGTGTGTCTTTGTAACATTATCTCATCATCTCATTAAATTCGTTAACTCGCTATTGTTTCCAGACTGTCCTTTCACCAGCCGTCACAGAACGATCTCACCACAACATGGAAGCAGCGAGCACCAACACCCTCACCGATTGCGTCAAGAGAATGGATCAGCAGCAGGAGAGCATCACGAACACCGGACGCCTTGTCCAAGCGCTGGTGGCACAGGTGTCCGAGCTCACCCAGCAGATCCATCAGCTCACATCTCCCACTGCGCCCATCGCGCCGCCTGCGCCGACCGTTCCCCCGGGGATTCCCCAGGACCACTTCCGGCACCAGAGAACTATGCTGGTGAGCCAACTTTTTGCAGAACATTCCTTAACAAGTGCTCGATGCATTTTGCTCTGCAGCCCCGCACTTTCGCCACAGAAGAATCCAAGGTGGCGTTCACGCTCACACTTCTATCCGGCAAGGCTGCCTTATGGGGAACGGCGGTGTGGGAAAATCAACATCCGTGCTGTGCCTCGTTCCACCTCCTATCTGACGAAAGGAAGAGAGTCTTCGACAAGGACATTCATCTGTCACCGAGTATTCCATCGAGTTCCGTACCCTGGCGGCCGCGTGCCAGTGGAACGAGGCAGCGCAGTGGGATAGATTCCTGCATGGATTATCCGACCGTGTTCAGCAGGAGATCTACCTCCTCGAGCTGCCCCCTACTCTCCATGAACTCATCGACCTGGCGTTGCGGGTGGAGGCCAGGTTTAATCACCTGGGCCGCCAACACAGTCCTTCCAGACCTCCATCCTCTCCCAGTAGGGGGCACTTGAGTCGAGAGAACACGGTCGGTTCTGTCGACGATCACGAGCCCATGCAGGTGGGTCGAGCTCGGCTGTCCCGGAGGGAGAGGGAACGGCGGAGGTCCCAAGGACTATGTTTGTACTGTGGAGGCGCTGATCATAACAACTACTCTTGCCCGGTAAAAGAGTCAGCCCGATAGTAAACCTGAGGCTACTATCGGGTGGGATCTCCACCAAGAAGACCTCAACCACATCATCGACCCTCCTTCCGGTGAAACTGAGGTGGAAGAATCACCATCATGAATGCCAAGCTCTTCTGGACTCCGGAGCCGAAGGTAATTTCATTGATTCTTCACTTGCACATCACCTGAACATTCCTGTCCTTCCTGTGTCTCTCCCCATCACACTCATCACCTCTGGCAACCATCAAGAAACCATATCCTTTTTTCTCATGGACTCCCCTGTTGCTCCCATTGTTTTAGGTCACCCCTGGTTGTTCAAACATAATCCACGAGTGGAATGGGTTTCTAACACTATCACATTGTGGAGTGAAAGTTGTCATGAGTCTTGTCTGGTTTCTGCCTGTCCTGTTGTTCCTGTTTCTGTTTTTCAGAAGGAGACCATGGCTTTGCCAAACGTGCCCGTTGAGTATCTGGTATATGGGTGGTGTTGGCGCAGTGGATATGACACATGCCTTTGGTGTGAGAGACCCGGGTTCAAATCCACTGTGCGACACCAATGTGTCCCTGAGCAAGACACTTAACCCCTAGTTGCTCCAGAGGCGTGCGACCTCTGACATATGTAGCAGTTGTAAGTCGCTTTGGATAAAAGCATCAGCTAAATGAATAAATTTAATGTAATGTAATCTGGACCTGAAGGAAGTGTTCAGTAAGTCCCAGGCTGCTTCTCTTCCTCCCCATCGTCCCTACGACTGTGCCATAGACTTAGTGTCAGGTAAATCTCTGCCTAAAGGCAAGTTATACTCTCTTTCTATTCCTGAGAGGGAGGCCATGGAGAAAAATATTTATCTGGGTTCATCCGTCCTTCCTCTTCTCCAGCGGGGTCGGGGTTCTTTTTTGTGGGTAAGATGGATGGTTCTCTGTGACCTTGCATTGATTACAGAGAGCTGAACAACATTACTATTAAGAATACTTATCCATTACCACTCATGTCTTCAGCTTTCGAGAGGTTGCAGGGAGCATCTGTATTCACAAAATTGGATTTACGTAACGCTTATCATTTGGTCCGCATTAGGAAGGGGGATGAATGGAAAACTGCCTTTAATACCCCTAGAGGGCACTTTGAATATTTGGTTATGCCGTTCGGGCTCTCCAACTCGCCCAGGGTTTTTCAAGCACTCGTGAATGACGTGTTGAGAGATATGGTAGATCAGTTTATATATGTTTACCTGGATGACATACTGATTTTTTCTTCATCTCTCCAGGAACATGTTTAACACGTCAGACGAGTGCTCCAGAGGCTATTAGAGAATGGGTTTTTTGTCAAGGCGGAGAAGTGTGTATTCCATGCACAGTCGGTCCCCTTCCTAGGGTATATCGTGTCGTCAGAGGGAATACGAATGGACCCTGACAAGGTAAAGGCTGTGATAGATTGGCCATCTCCAGATTCCTGTAAGGCCCTACAGCGGTTTCTGGGGTTCGCCAACTTCTATCGGCGTTTTATTCGTAATTACAGCCAACTAGCCTCACCTCTGACAGCCTTGACCTCCCCCAGTACTCCGTTCAGGTGGTCTGACGCAGCTGAGGCTGCATTCTCTAACCTGAAGAACCGCTTTGTTTCGGCTCCCATCCTTGTCGCCCCTGATCCCACAAGGCAGTTCGTGGTGGAGGTCGACGCATCAGAGGCGGGGGTAGGAGCAGTGTTGTCCCAACGTGCTGCTTCAGAAGATAAGGTACACCCTTGCGCGTTTTTCTCTCATCGATTATCTCCTGCCGAACGTAATTATGACATTGGCAATAGAGAGTTGTTGGCGGTCAAATTATCGTTGGAAGAGTGGTGCCACTGGTTAGAGGGTTCAGGGGTTCCCTTTATTGTTTGGACCGATCATAAGAATTTAGAGTACATTAGAACTGCCAAAAGACTCAATTCCAGGCAGGCTCGGTGGGCACTTTTTTTCGGTCGTTTTGAATTTACCCTATCGTACCGCCCGGGTTCCAAGAATGTTAAACCCGATTCTTTGTCACATCTTTTTGATCCCTCTGCCCGTCCCGTTACTCCCGAGTGTATTTTGCCTGAGAAATTAGTAGTCTCAGCACTCGTATGGGAGGTCGAGTCAAAGGTCAAGACGGCCTTAGAAAGGGTAATGCCTCCGTCCGGTTGCCCACCGAATCGCTTATTTTTGCCAGAGGAGTTAAGGTCCGAAGTTGTCCAGTGGGGTTATTGTTCCAACTTGGCTTGTCATTCAGGGATAAGTAGAACTAATGGGTTGGTTAGACAACGATTCTGGTGGCCACGTATGGCTCGCGACGTCCGCGATTTTGTTTTGGCTTGTTCAGTTTGCGCCAGTGGTAAGTCATCTAACCGACCTCCTCATGGGCTCCTTCAATCGCTGTCTGTCCCTTCGAGACCCTGGTCACATATCGCTCTAGATTTTGTCACCGCCCTCTAATGGCATGACAGTCGTTTTGACTGTAGTGGACCGGTTCTCGAAGGCGGCACATTTCATCCCCTTGCCCAAATTACCGACAGCCAAGGAGACAGCGGTTACTGTTTTAGATCACGTCTTTCGGCTTCATGGCCTCCTGGTAGACGTGGTTTCAGACAGGGGATCCCAGTTCATATCCAAATTTTGGAAAGAGTTTTGCAAGTTATTAGGAGTGTCAGTTACCTTGTCGTCGGGTTATCATCCCCAAAGCAACGGACAATCTGAGCGAGCCAACCAAGATTTAAAGAGGACGTTGAGATTTTTGGTCTCCAAGAATCAACAACTCTCTATGGTGGAGTACGCCCACAATTCGTTGCCAGTGTCAGCTACGGGCCTCTCTCCGTTTCAGTGTAGTGTAGGGTGCCAGCCACCAGCGTTTCCCAGTCTGGAATCTGAAGTCGCGGTCTCCTCCGCTCACGCGTTTGTCCAGAGGTGCCACCGCACCTGGACCAGAGCCCGTGAGACTCTGCTCCAGGTGAGGGAGCGCACTAAGGCCAAGGCCGATCGCCACCGGTCAAAGCCTCCCGTCTACGTCGTGGGTCAAAAAGTGTGGCTTTCTACCAGTAACATTCCATTGCGATCCGTTTCTAATAATCTAGCTCCCAAATTTATCGGCCCGTTCACTATCACCAAAATCATTAGTCCGGTGACAGTCCGCCTCAAACTACCTCCTGTCTACAGGAGGATACACCCCGCCTTTCATGTGTCCAAAATTAAACCCGTGTTTTATGCACGTATTAATCCGCCTACTCCAGTTCCCCCGCCGCGTCTCGTAGATGGGGAACCGACTTATTCGGTTAATCGCATTCTGGACTCTAGACGGAGGGGACGAGCATTCCAGTATCTGGTGGACTGGGAAGGTTACGGTCCGGAGGAGAGGAGTTGGGTACCTGCTAGGGACATATTGGATCACTCCCTTATTGATGAATTCAATCAGCAGGTAGGCCCTTCTGGGAACTCCAGGAGGAGTTCTTGGGGGGGGGGGGGGGTACTGTCACGGTTGGTAAACCCTGATCTCGGGTTGTTTACACTTTGTGGTGAATTCTGTGTGTTCTGCGTCTGCACTGATTAGTTGTGGGCGTCTCCGTTAATTGTATCTGCAACAGCTGCCACTCATTAACCATCTCCTATATAATGGCTTGTCTCACGTTTTGTGTTTGTGAGATCATTGTTTCATGTCGTTGTGTTTACCCCCGTCTGGCTTCTGTGTAGTTTGCATTTGGATGTCTGTGTTTCCCCAGAACCTCATCCACTCTCCGCACGATCACTCAGCCACGGACACTTACCTTCGGCTCTGTTCCCCGCAGTTCCTGTGCCACTCTCTCCTGCTGCCTCACGCCGTCAACACCCGGACTCCTCACCTGCACTCCATTACGTCTGGACTTCTCACCGCCTTAATCATCCCTCTGGAGTGTTCCCGTATCATCGTCTTTGTGTGTCTTTGTAACATTATCTCATCATCTCATTAAATACGTTAACTCGCTATTGTTTCCAGACTGTCCTTTCACCAGCCGTCACATCATCATCATCATTCAGCCTTCATAAACCATGTTCTCTTCATTTCTTCTGCTGTTGCTGGCTGCTGTGTCTTGGATAAAACAAACAGTTTTTATTGTAAATATCCATATTTATAATTCTACATGTAGTGTTTATCCACAGGTATTGACTGTCAGGTTGTGCTCACACAGTCTGAACAGTCAGTAGTTGTGTCTCCAGGTACAAACTGACCTGTGCCTGCAGTGGGTTTACTGTTAGTAGCGCTTACATGTACTGGATCCGTCAGGCACCTGGAAAAGGACTGGAATGGATTATTTATTATTATTCAGATTCTGCTAAGAGCTCAGCTCACTCAGTTCAGGGCAGATTCACGGCATCTAAGGACAGCTCTAATCTCTATCTGCACATGAGTCAGTTAAAGACTGAAGACACTGCAGTGTATTAGTGTGCAAGAGACACAGTGGAAGCACAAATACAAGCACCTGTTCAAAAACTATTCATGAGAAACATGATGGTGGGCTGAAGATATGTTGGTAATGCAATATGAAAAAGGGGAAGAGTCTCTGAAGTGGTATAAGGCCTGTCTAAAACACCATCACACACAGATCTTATAAGCCTTACCCTAAAAAATAAACATGACACTGAGGGTGTACTCACACTAGCCAGTTTGAACCGTGCCCGAGTACGTTTGACCACCAAAGCGCGGTTCGTTTGACTAGTGTGAGTGCTCCGAACCGTGCCCGGGCGCGGCTCGATTAGCCGGCCCTGGCCCGCTTGGAAGAGGTGGGCCAGAGCACGGTTCAGTTAGACTCAGGCGCAGTTCGCATGAAGTGTGAGCGCAAAATTATCCACAAAGAAAACAGAGCGATGGACTCCATTGTGTTCAGAGAGCGCCGCTCTTCCTGTTTATCCCGAAACCATCGCACCATAATGACGTAAGCGTGCTCCGGCACGAATGCTGAAACCCAATATGTGAGTGCAGGCCAGAGGGGGAGTGGGGAGGGGGGACAATCGTACTCGGGCCTGGTTCATGGCAACCGTGCCTAGTGTGAGTACACCCTGAGACATTAATCTAAAGATAAAGAACAAAATAAATGATGATAAATAATTAATCTTTCGTCATGTTAGGTCAATATCAAATAACACACCATGAGAAAAAAGTAAAATAATTTACATGTATAACTCAGTTATTAATATATAAGTGAAGATTTTCCCCTTGTCTACTGTAATAATTCTCAGATTACTGCTTTAAACTACAGATCTGCAAACCTGCAAAGATGCAAATAATTTTGTGGGAAGGGTCAGTGTCTCCCAGACTCAAAAACTGATAAAAGCTAAACTTTCAGTCAGTGCATGTGTCCAGTGACTAAAACATCCGCAGTGTAACTGTCACTGTTTTACTGCAGAGATGGAGATGCTACTGTATGGACTCCTGCTGATAATTATTTCATGTGAGAAACTCCCATTAGTTCTATATTACTGTTGTAGTTTCACTCTTCTAAATGATCTAACATGATTTGTTTAATCTTTTTCAGCTGTTAGTGGTCAGTCTTTGACCTCCTCAGATTCTGTGGTGAAAAAGCCTGGAGAATCAGTGACTCTGTCCTGCACTGTGTCTGGATTTTTAATGAGCAGCTACTATATGGGCTGGATCCGTCAGAAACCAGGGAAAGCACTGGAGTGGATTGGATATATAGACGGTGGCACTGGCACTAATTTTGCTCAGTCTCTACAGGGACAGTTCTCCATCACCAAAGACACCAGGAAAAACATGCTGCATTTAGAGGTGAAAAGCCTGAAGACTGAAGACACAGCTGTTTATTACTGTGCTAGAGACTCACAGTAAGACAAAAAAAACAGGAGGGCTGAACAAAAACTACTGACCCCGTTACAAGAATGAACTTAAATATATTAAAATATAATGCTGCAATCTTGTGTTTAGAGTCTTAACCAAGTTGTTACTCTCAGGGCATATTAAATTATGAAAAAATAAAATTTCTGTTCTGAATCATTGCCAAAAGCTTTTCACAAAATAGTAATTTGTTTATTCATTAATTAATTTTTTATTGAAAAAACAAAAAGGTTCTTGTAACAACAATGAGTTTTACATAGTAATTAACTCAAATGATATATAGGGAATTTGAATAATTAATCAGGAATTTGATTAATTTATATCTCAGATGACAGTTACATTAAATTTGATTGATTATGAAAAATAGCTCAATTGCCTATAACAATAAATAATCACAGGGCACTGTAACTTACTCATTAATATGTCAATATTACATTCTTCATATCAATTATTGTGATATCTCTTACTGTAAATTACTGCAAATCAAACCGTGGTATGTCCAGCAAACCACTGTAGACCTTTCAATTTTCAATAAAGTTATCACACCTTATAATTCAAGGAAAAGTATTCTCTGGCCATGAAAATATTATCCTATCCTTATGATAAATTTAGTTTCTAAATTTAGAGCTTGTAGCTATAGATCAGACACATCTCAGTGACTCGTAATGTGAGTGGGGTGGAGTCCAAGCCAATCGTCAGTATATGGGTTTTTAATAATTAAACTAGTAATACATCAAACTACAAATCACACAGAGTAAATATGCGTACGACAATACAAACAGTAAGCTTTATACAATATATAACGAACCCAAATAAGAGAGAGAGAGAGAGAGAGAGAGAGAGAGAGAGAGAGAAAATAGAATGAGATCACATAAGGAGCTCAGGTATGAAAATCATAGTCAGTAACTTTTGGAGCCAACAACAAATCAGATCATAACAACACTTTAAACCAGCATTTAAATCTCCATAGAAAAGTGATACTTGCATGGCCCATGTGAGTGGCGTGAGATCGGCGTCGAGCTTGTGAGCTTTGCGCGCTGTTCCCGTTGAAACAGCCATGTGCCATGAAACGGAGGCCATGTGACGCGCATGCACGCTGCGCTTGGCGTGAGCGTGGAGCACGTGGTCCTTTGTTCTGTCCTCGCGCGGTATTTGAAAGGTTCAACAAACATTGTTCCAGAATTCGTCTTCCTTGCGTGGAGAGGCGAATAGTTGAATAAACTTAGTAAAGAAAAGAAAAGAAAAGAACGAAAACGAAAGCTTCCAAAGGAGCCATTAAAATGGCTTTTTTCTCTCAGCCCCTGTGCTGAGGGGGTTTGCGCTATGAACGCGGCACGAAGCCGTGCGGAGGGTCGCACAGAAGAGCAGAGTGTCCGTGAACCAAGAACGAGAAGAAGAGGAAGAAGAGGAAGAAGAGCGGAGGCGGACCTTGTTCGGTCGTTCTTATGGCTTGAAATGGTTCACGCCCCTTTTTCGCGTAAACAGCCAATGAAAGTCCGCGATCTGAAACGGAGGGAAAAGTTCCTTTGTCTCTGAAAAGACAACCCCCCTGGAGATCTAGGGCTTGTCCAAATTCCAGGGATTATTCTAGCAAGTTTGTAATTCAGATTACGTACATATATCATTACTTTGTGCTAGATAAATGGGTCTGTCAGAGCATGACGATTAGAACAAGACTAAACACAATAGATATATGTGATCAAAACATGAAGTTACATTAAATATGTGCAATTCTACATTTGAAAGATTTGCTTAACACATGATAACACTGCAGATGTTGGGAAACATCTAAATGTACCAAAAGGGAATACGTAATACATTTATAAAACATAAAAACAGAAAGTTAATGAATACATTCCATAGAATGCATTGTTCAAAAGAAGCCAGTGATTTGGCTTCTCTCCTGTCCTGTGTGGTCGTAAACTTTTACAACCTGTAAAAGTGGGGGTTGCAGAAACATGGCTCACTTTGAGAAGGTTAAAGTGAGGAGAGACATTTCCTAAAGTATGAGCTTGCAACTTATACTCTTCACATAACAAGGATTAACCATTTTATGCAATCCATAAACAATTAAAATACACATTAATAATAAAATGAAAGTAAGGAACTTATACGAAAGGTTTCCTTTGTCTCCAGTGTGTTGAAGGAATTTGGGTTGGGGGTATTCGTTTCTTCTTTGAAGCTCGCATGGGCATCGTAAATAATTTAAGTCCAGCCAGGCTGGCGCCAGCGCCAGGCGCTTGGTGCAAAAAGAGTTTCATTTGGAAACTCTGAATTAAACACATGAATCGATGATCTGCATATCTGTTACACATCCCCCTTCCGTCAGATGAAGTCCCTGTGTGGACATCATCGGACGGCAATCATCAGGATGGGCAGATGACAAGTGAATTGTGATGGTCATGCAGCAGGTGGGTCATGATGACAGGTGGTTCCTGAAGCTGAGGATTCAGCTTGGTGAGGTTCGGTATTGTCTTTGACTTTGCGTCCCTTTTCCGGGGATTCCATCGGAGACCTCCAGCCACAGTTGTCATGAGTTTGGCTGTAGAGGTTTGCATCCGTTGAGTATCCTGTATAGGATGAAGGTCACGCTAAGAGTCAGGGCGGGACCAATGACGGTGGAGATGCACCGTGCAGTGTCGGCAGCAGTCCAGGCTAGGACCGCAGATGACTGGTTCAGAATGGGCTGTCGAGACAGTGCTTGGAGGGCTGTGTCGACAGGAGTAATGTCAATGTGTTGGGTGGTACCTTTCAGTACTTGGTCCAGCAGGTTGGCACGGGTGGCGGTGTCATGCTGGTCGTAGGTCAGTGTAGCTGAGTGCACAGGAGTGTTGACAAGCCATCTGTTACCCACAATCTCTGCTTGCGTTTCTGTGACTTGTGTACGAGGCTTGGCTTCGGCAGGGCAGCGCGTATCGCTGACCCAGGGTTGCAGCTCGCAGATTCCTTCAGAGTTGTGTCTGAGGAAGGGTTTGCTAAGGCAGAGATAATGAATGTCTTTGGTTAAAGTACACATGTGCATGTTTGGGGCCAGGTACATCTGTGTGTTGCTGTCGTGGTAGGCCACCACATTTGGAATGTGTGTTTTGGTGTGGGTGTTGCTCTTCCACATCCTGACACTGACAATGTCTTTAGGTCTGTAGACTTGGTTTGACTCGCTGATGAGTTGGTTCAGGAGCACGTTCACTTCTCTCTGTTTGGGGTTTGCGTGCCGTAGGAAGGCGCTATCCAGAGAGTTGGCCAGGTGCATTCGTAGCAGGTCAGCTGGCATGGTGATGGTGTAAGACAACACAGTTAACACAAGGCTTAAGGGTATCATATATGGTGGGGTTTTACTCGTGGTTAGGCTGTCATTGGAGGAGCTAACCTCCCACAGCGTGTCTGTTGTTAACGCTGTAAGCAGCTGAGTCTGGGTAAAGTTCTTCTGGAAGACAGTAAACAGTGGTTTCAAGGAGTTTACAGTCTGGTTCGCTGCATTGACACTGGACATAACAATGTTAAACATTCTGGTGGCAGCAGCGGCTCTAAGCAAAGCTCCCGGGAACTGTTTGGAGCGGTGGTGGGGTCCACCTAACTCCATTTGTGTAACCGTCACTTTCTCATGTTGGCTGAACAGGTGTTTGACATCGGCCTCAGTGTGAGTGAGGGAGTCCTCTCTCCATCGGAACCTTGTACAGCTGTATTCGATTACAGTGCTGGGGTAGTGTGCCCTGTCATCGGTAGTCAGGAGTCTCAGCGGTTTTCTCGGTGGCAGCTGTCCTCTCTTTGGCTGACAGCATGGCACAGCAAACCACAGCAGCATCCTGGTACAGATAATAGGTAGAGAGAGAAAGAAAGGGGAGAAAGAAACAAACGAGGGCTGTCTTTGGTTGGACAGGGCAGCCTCTTTGCTTAGTGGGCGGCGACTGGGTTTAGCTCGCCCCCGCCCATGTTTTGCCACATCTTGCTGCTGGCATGACGCTTGACTCAGTGTTTTGTCAGTGGCTCCGGTGCTGCGTGGTGCAGCACATGTTGCGTCATGGAAATATATTGGCAGTATCCCCCTTTTGCTCCGTGGCATTACACGCCCTGGCATTGTGATGTCAGACGGTGCACAACCCACAATATTGTTCTGTGCACGCAGCATGGTTTGTGTATCATGCAGTGGTCTGGGGCTTTGGTTGTCAGTGACTGTAGACTGGTTGCCAGGGTGGATGGAGGGGTCTGAGAGGTGGTAAATCAAAGTCATTATCAAGGTTTCAGAAGCCCGCATGTCCGCTGTGTTGGTCTGTGTAGACAACGGAGCCTGCGTAAGCGATTCTGAGGTAGGAAGTTTAGCTAGTAAAGTTCTTGTGCTGTGTGTAATCACTTCAACCTTGAATGTGGGTGGGTGGGTTGGGAGTGACCACAGAATGTTGTTTAGTGTGCCAGTTTTGGCAAGGGTGTCAGTGTGATCTTTAAAGTCCTCGTCTAGACTTGGTAACTTCGAGTGTCCTTTTACCTTCTTCCAGTACACGATCACATTGTGTGTTTTTGTGATGTTATCACATTGCTGGAACAGGTGTTGGTGTTTGACATGCTTGTTGTTTGCAAGTGTGAGTCCGAGTTCCACACATTCAGGTGAGGATTGGAAGAAACCCAGCGTGTGGTGTAAGGTTTGACCACCTTGCAGGTTGAGCCGAACAGCGACCCCTTTGGTGTAAGCTGGTACCACCGTACCCTGTTTGTTGACTAAGGTACAGAGGCTTGAACTTGGGCCTGTTGTTAGGGCGTTGTACTCATGGCTGGCTGCTGGGGTTCCCGTGACCTCTGTGACCTGACCGTCTGGCTCTGTGGGAGTTCCCATGACCTCTGCGACCTGACAGTCTGGCTCTAGCAACCTGTGTGGCTGGAGAGAAAGAGGTTCTCGCACTTGAGCAAAGTCTTTTAGCTGTTTGAAGTTCAGAAAAGGGTCAAAGTGTTCTAGCAGGTCTTTGTCGATGAGCAATGTATGAGTGTTCATTGGTGGGACATACATGGGATGTATTAGACTCATCGGAACGAATGTCAGGTGAATGGAAACAACCTGTTCAAACTGGATGTCATCCTGTCTGTACACCTGTACATTCAGTTCATAAGTTTGAGGTGTAAGAGTTCGATCTTGTCTCTTAGCTTCAAATTGGAGTCTTTTGAAAAGATGAGATGAGATCACCTGTCAGGTTTAATCCTGTGTCGATCTGGTCTTCCCTGTTGACTCCTTTTCGACCCACCCCCTTTTTGACAATGCTGCCCAGGAATGTTGGCATTAGGGCAGGGGTGGCGATCGGTGGGTGGTGATGATCGGTCTTGTGTAGCTCGCTGCGAAGGCAGGTAGTGAAAACAGCATTTTCTGGTACCTTGTGTTGGTGGTACCTGGTGTGAGGACCTGTGCTGTCTCGTTCAGGGTGTGCAGGTGTTGACTGTGGAGCTTGGGTGTTGTTGTCACTTTGTGCTGTAACAGTTAGCTCTGTGGTCTGTAGATGACGGGCAGTGTTCTGGGTGCTTGGCTCATCTTCCCTTGTGAGTTTTCATGTGAAGAAGCACTTTCAGCACCCTCAGGATCTCTGCTGTCTCAGACGTGGCTGCACTGTGTTGCCCTCTGCTGGCTTGGAACGGTATTGACTCTCTGTAAAAATGTCTGTGACTGTGGTGTTGTAGGGCGCCATCTAGGGTTAACTCCAAGCAGTGCTCAGAGACAGAGACTTTGGGTTTTTTCACAGTCTTTTCACAAATAGTCTTTTGCTTGGTGCAAGCTTTGTGGGCTAAGTTCTGTAACTCTTGTGTAGTCCTGTTACGGGGACACGCTGGGACTCTGAGATGAAAAACTCAACTGGCATGTAGGTTTGGGAGGAACAGAGTTTTTAAGTTGAAATCCTGTTCCATACCTGGTTCGTTGCATGCTCCGAAGTAGGTGTTTCGTAGCTGACTACAGAAAGTCTGTGGGTTTTCAAATCGGCCCTGTTTGAGGTCCATAGCAATAAGGAGCCCATGGTCTGAGTTTGGATCAGAGAATTCAAGAATCAAAGTCTGTAGCAGTTGCTGGTAGTACGCTTTGACAGTCTCTGGTTGACGATCCAGAAGCAATGCACATCACGGCTGGCCGTGATTTTTAACCGGTACAATGTGTTCACATCTGTCACGTTGGGACAGTGCAAATGAAAGTCAATGGCTTGTAAGAAGCTGAACATCATTGTCCTCGCTGCAGGATTGGATTGAATGTAGAGATGCTTCTGGCTAGCTTGTGAAGTTTCCTCTGTGAGCAGTG
>NW_020523704.1:0-41062 GCF_003368295.1 Carassius auratus | reverse complement strand
AACAACCGAGAGAAACCGCAGCCTTATGAGGATTGTCAAGCAAACTCAATTCAAGAATTTGAGTGAATTTCAAGGAATGCACTGAGGCTGGGGTCAAGGCATCAAGAAGCCACCACACACAGACGTGTCAAGGAATTATCTGAACCACAGACAACGTCATGGGTCGTCTTTCCTGGGCTAAGAGAAGAGCTGGACTGTTGCCCATTGGTCCAATGGCCTCTTTTCAGATGAGAGCAAGTTTTGTATTTTATTTGGAAACCAGGGTCCTAGAGTCTGGAGGAAGGGTGGAGCAGCTCAAAGCCCAAGTTGCTTGAAGTCCAGTGTTAAGTTTCCACGGTCTGTGATGATTTGGGGTTGCAATGTCCTCTGCTGGTGTTTGTCCACTGTGTTTTTTGAAAACCAAAGTCACTGCACCCATTTACCAAGAAATTTGAGCACTTCATGTTTCCTTCTGCTATTCAGCTTTTTGAAGATGCTGATTTTATTTTCCAGCAGGGATTTGGCAAACATTGCCCAAACTACCAAAAGCGCCAAAAGTTGGGTTAAATGACCATCGTGTTGGTGTACTTGACTGGCCAGCAAACTCACCAGACCTGAACCCCAGAGAGAATCTAATGGGTATTGTCAAGAGGGAAATGAGAAACAAAAGACCAAACGATGCAGATGAGCTGAAGGCCACTGTCAAAGAAGCCTGGGCTTTCCAAACCACCTCTGCAGCGCCACAAACTGATCACCTCCATGCCTCGGCAAATTGAGGCAGTAAGTAGTTAAAGTAGTCTGTAGTTTTAAAGCAAAAGGAGCTCCTACCAAGTATTGAGTACATGTACAGTAAATGAACATGCTTTCCAAAAGGCTTACAATTAACTAAAAAGGTTTTTTTTATATTGATCTTATGAAGTATTTTTGTTGAGAATTGGTGGGTTTTTGTTTAATGTTAGCCAAAATCATCACAATTAAAAGAACCAAACCCTTAAACTACTTCAGTCATTGTGCACTGAATTTATTTTATACACAAGTGTCACAATTTGAGTTCACAACATTTCTAATTTATTGAGCTGCATCTGTAAATGGTCATACATAGGCAGGGTCAAACACTGGAAAACCGGTATATTGAGGGCAAGACTCAAGAGCAGTCCAGTAAACAGTTGGAGTCGATCAACGATTCTAAGATGAGCGGCAGACTGATGAGATAAACAGTTTAAGATACTAGACTGGACTAAACTAGAAACACGGAAAGGCACAGTGACCTGCACAAACAATACTCGCACACAAGAAATAGGAAGTCCATGGCTTATGTAGCATGTTGGATTTTATTTTTGCATATTTATGTGCCCGATTTGCGGAACCGATATTTATTTACATTACATTTATTCATTTAGCAGACGCTTTTAAACCAAAGCGACTTGCAAATGAGGACAGTGGAAGCAATCAAAAACAACAAAGAGCAATGATATATAAGTGCTTATAAGTCTCAGTTAGCTTAACACAGCACATGTAGCAAGGGTTTTTAAATAATATAATAAATAGAAAGAAAACCGATAGAATAGAAAAAGAATAAAGCAAGCTAGTGTTGGAGGTCTTATAATATATATATACAGTACTACAGACCAAAAGTTTGGACACACCTTCTCATTGAAAGAGTTTTCTTTATTTTCATGATTATGAAAATTGTAGAATCACACTACAATTCATTGTGCAACAGATAGTATTACAAATTACACACACAATACAAATACAAAAATTGCCTACCATGCAGGCATGGTTAAATAATAAAAACAATCAATAAATAGTAATTCACTAAGTTCAGGGAAGTCGTGGCCTAATGGTTAGAGAGTTGGACTTGCAATTGAAAGGTTGTGAGTTCGAGTCTCGGGCTGGCAGGAATTGTGGGTGGGGGAGTGCATGAACAGTTCTCTCTCCACCTTCAATACCACGACTTAGGTGCCCTTGAGCAAGGCACTGAACCCCCAGGTGCTGCAGCATAAATGGCTGCTCACTGCTCTGGGTGTGTGTTCACAGTGTGTGTGTGTGTGTGTGTTCACTGCTCTGTGTGCACTTCGGATGGGTTAAATGCAGAGCACGAATTCTGAGTATGGGTCACCATACTTGGCTGAATGTAATGTCACATCACTTATCTGTGGTTCTTTATAGAATTAAGAAGCAGAATGGCTGCAGGCACAAAAGAGTGTTTATATTTTTGGTCTGGTCTTTTTGATGTTGAATAAAGCAAATCTGCAGGATCGGACAGTTTTAGCAATGTGGTCTGGGAAAATCAGCTGATCATCCATCATAAAGGCTTCTGGCTGTTTATGAAGGAGTTATGATGTGCCTAACTTAATGGTGAAATTGTGATGAAACGAGGGGTTTGCTTGAACCACAAGCAGTTCTGTCTTGGCAAGGTTGAGTTGAAGGTGATGGTCCATCATCCAGCAAGAAATGTCTGTTAGACAAGCTGAGAGGCGAGTAGCTACCGTCGGATCATCAGGATGCAATGAGAGGTAGAGTTGAGTGTCATCAACATAGCAGTGATATGAAAAGCCATGTTTCTGAATGACAGAACCTAATGATGCCATGTAGACAGAGAAGAGAAGTGGTCCAAGAACTGAGCCCTGAGGCACCGCAGTAGTTAGATGTTGTGACTTGGACACCTCACATATCCAAGATACTTTGAAGGACCTATCTGATAGGTAAGACTCAAAGCACTGAAGTGTGGTTCCTGAGATGCCCTTTTTCCAGCAGGGTTGATAGGATGATCTGGTGGTTAACCATGTCAAAAGCAGCGGACAGATCAAGCAGGAAAAGTACTGAAGATTTGGATTCTGCTCTTGCCAGTCTTAGGGCTTTAACAACTGGGAGCAAGGCAGTCCCAGTTGAATGTCCACTTCTGAAGCCAGATTGGTTGCTGTCAAGGAGGTTGTTCTGTGTGAGAAATGCAGAGACTTAGTTGAACACGGTAAAAACACCAGTTTGGAGGAATGTGTTAATGATGTGAGTGAAGGTACAACTGCAGGAGAAATGGTTTGAAGGAGATGAGATGGAATAGGATCAAGCGGGGAAGTAGTAGGATGATTAGAAAGGATGAGTTTGGAGACTTCTGCCTCAGAGAGTGTAGAGAAGGATGTAAATGAGTGTATTTTTGTTGGTGATATGACCTTGACTGATTGTGGTCTGGAAAATTGTGCACTGATGTTTTTAATTTTATAGTGAAAAAAGTGGCAAAGTCATCAGCTATTAACTGTTATAAAGTAAATAAATCGCTGAGTGAAGTAAGAATATACTTTACATTGGTTTTTCCTCTTTTCAGTCATCTTTTTTTTTAAGTGTTGAATATTAGTCTTTCATGTAAATTTAATCAACTTCATTTTAAACTACCGTATTAGTATGTTTATAAGCTGTTTAATAGCTACAGAGTCAAGAATAATTCACTGGATAATGTTAATTCACTTAATAATATTCTCTGGAATATTGGAATATAAACAAACAAAACATTGTATTTTATTGCATTTCTCAACTGGAAACTCTTGAGACCTCCGTTCATCTTTGGAACACAGTTTAAGATATTTTAGATTTAGTCTGAGAGCTCTTAGTCCCTCCATTGAAGCTGTGTGTACGGTCTACTGTCCATGTCCAGAAAGGTAAGAAAAACATCATCAAAGTAGTCCATGTGGCATCAGAGGGTCAGTTAGAATTTTTTGAAGCATCGAAAATACATTTTGGTCCAAAAATGGCAAAAACTACGACTTTATTCAGCATTGTCTTCTCTTCCGTGTCTGTTGTGAGATAGAGTTAAAAACAAAGCAGTTTGTGATAATCGGTTCGCGAACGAATCATTCGATGCAAATGGATCTTTTTGAACCAGTTCACCGAATCGAACTGAATCGTTTTAAACAGTTCGCGTCCCCAATACACATTAATCCACAAATTACTTAAGCTGTAAACTTTTTTAATGTGTCTGACACATTACTGTGAACTGCTGAACTGCTGTGAAGAGAGAACTGAAGATGAACACGAGCCAGATAATGAACAAAACTGTGTTCCGAAGATAAACGGAGGTCTCACGGGTTTGGAACAACATGAGGGTGAGTTATTAATGACATAATTTAGATTTTCCGATAAACTAACCCTGTAATAGTCAATAGAAACATATTTTTGTATTATATATTTTTATTTAGTATTTTATATGTATTATTTTGTAATATAATGTATTTTAGGCGCAGTGAATAGCACAGTTTTTCTTATGGGTTCCCTTAGCCCTGTTGTACCCTACCCCCTGTGTTCCTGCAATGCATGTCCTGATCCTGTATATATTGACACGTCGCCCAACTTTTAATATCACGGAAATTGATCACGCACTTTTTCGGTCAAGTGTGCTCGAATAGAGGTTTTCACGAGCTGGTTGAGTAAATATAGATTTAAACTCAACGAGAAAGGATGCGCATGACATGATATTTTATTCGGACCCAGAAGGCGAGATGAACATCAAGGAGCGCTATACACATTCATGAATTGTATGTTTCATTCATCCTCGAAGCCGGAGGTTGCTCTCATGCAGAAAATCATACCGGGAAACTCCTAATATGGGCAAAATCGTCCAGCTATTGCTATATGAAAACAGTTGTTTACACAGAAAAACAGACACTTTTTGGAAACATGAACACATTAAACATAACGATTGTGACAATAAATGTTGTCATCTCATCTAAATGAAGTCATCTCCAGCAGGTTATAAATAAAGTATATGAACAATGCAGTGCTAATTGCATTTATTACATCATAGAATCTATTCTGCCTTATGATTATGATGAAAAAAGTGTTTGTAATATATAAACAAATCATTATCATTTGTTGTTGTCGAGCAGTTAAATATTTATTCACCAATTAAAAGCTAGACATTAGAGAAAATACGTTTTTGAACAGTAAACTTTTTTTTTTTAAAGAAGTCTCTTCTGTTAACCAAGCCTGCATTTATTTGATCCAAAGTTAAGTAAAACAGTACGATTTTGAATTTTTTTACTACCCTATTTAAAATAACTGTTTTCTATTTGAATATATTTCAAAATGAATTTATTGCGATTTTAAAGCTGAATTTTTTTGCTCTATTATTCCAGTCACACAGTCTGATTTGCTGCTAAAAAAGACAGCGGAGTATAATTTTTTCAGGTTTCTTTGATGAATAGAAAATACAGAAGAACAGCATTTATCTGAAATAGAAATCTTCTGTAAAATGATGTCTTTATCATCACTTTGGTTATATTAAGTGAATGTGCAAAGGTTTACTGTTAACAGGTTTTACGATGTTATTACAACATTTAACAGCATTTTATTTAAAAAAGACAAATAAAAAAAATTGAGATATTCTGAATTTAAAAACTGTTTAAAAACCACTGTAATGCATTTTTTTTAATCAATATTTCAGAAACTGCATTTGAATATTACCAGTATTGAATTTAATGGATTTCAAGTCCTATAAACACGACTGTCTAAAACGGTTTACATTTATAAAACCTACACATTCAAAACATCATTATAACTCTGACATGTCTTTATGTAAATATTAAGTGTAAGTGAAATGGTAAGTAGAGTTAGGACTTTCATGATGTTATGTGCTGGGGGTGTGAATTTCAAAGGTGCTTGATTTAATAAAATGGTTCTTTAAAAAGTCCTTGAATCTGGTGTTCATGAAAGAGTGGGAACCCTGTTTACAGGTTTGACGACATGACACGTGCTTCCACATTTTGCTCATGTTGCATCTTGTCTGGAATTATTTATGTCTGCTTTAACATAACTGTTATCTGATGAGCCTGTCTGCTCATCAATGTGTTCAAAAAATGCCTTTAGCTACTGTGAGAGTGTGTGTTCACATGTTTGGCAAGCATGGCAGCAGACACACACCGAACTCTTAAGAAATTACAGTGAGTTTCCACGCATTGCTATTCCTTGGTGTGTGTGTGTGTGTGTGGCATTATGTGGTATAAAGGGGATCCTCCTGGTTTGATCCATTGACTTTCTTCTGCCTTTCAAAAGCATGAGCCTGGGGCCAGGGGCCCATTAAGGCAAAACCAGTGCAGGCCGAGGGGGTGTCATTATGAGCCAGTAGAAAGATAAATTGAATCAATGTAGGAGCCCACAAACCCTTTCAGCTGTCCAGCCTCTACTTGCTTCCTTGAGCGGAATACATGGTTTAGTTTTATGGAAGCTTACTCTTGTGCTTTCATGCTAAGGTTATTGAGCAGCTTGTGCTTTGATCTACAGAGAGATTTACTTGGTTTTGAGGTGATCCTATGCATCGTGCTGATGACATTAGCAATAATGCATGTTGCAGGTTTGTCATTCCTACATGAGGGACAGAACCTCAGATGTTCCAGTCATTGTGTTATTATTAAACACATACTTGAAGTGATCATAGTTCACCAAAAAATGAAAAAGCTGTCATTTTCTCAACCTCATCTTGTTCCAAATAAATCCCATAAATCTTTTAACCTGATTTAATCCAAGTCTTGTGGAGAGATCCGATGGCTTTATATGATATACTGAATTAATTTAGGCTTTTAGTCACTTGTAAACACACACATGTAGCGCATCACATATAGCACTTATGGATCACTTTTACTGTATGAAATTTTAAGGATCTTCTAGGTTTTGGTTACCTGGACTTTCAGCAGAGGGATAGAAACCTCATAGGTTTCATTAAAATATCTTACATTGTGCTTTGAAGATTAACCAAAGTCCTGTTTTGTTCTGTTGTTATATTGCTTGTTTGATATTGAAGATTTTGAGTTGTCCAAATGTTGTAAACAGAATGTCTCTTTTTTCAGGCTGCTGTGAATGGTGACATGTCGGTGGGAGAGGGATTGTTAGAGAGCGACAGTGGTCTGGAGATGACCAATGAGAACAGCCCGCTCACTGCGGCAGAGCCACCTTCACCCTTCTGCCCCAAACAGAACGGAGGCGCAGCCTCACCCGCAGGTACACACTTTATCACTGGTACTACTGTTACCAACCTAATTCCTGTAAAATTTAAATGTGTTTTTACATGGAAATGCTAGATAGTCTGACGATTATGACAGGAATTTAAATATTGGATATAACTTTACCAATTCTATCACACTATTCTTATTTTAACACAAATATGGTCATACGTTTGGAGCACTGTGTTATAATATTTATCTCGGTGCAATGCCTTTTTGTATTTTTAATGGAAATCAAAAATGTTACAATGTCATAAATTTGTTTGATTATTAAGGAGCAATATTTGCTGTCTGGAATTTATTTTTCATTTATGTCACATACTGTGTTATATTACTATTACAAATACTACTACATATACATTCAATACAATTGAATAAATAAAATAAAATGAAATGATCACTGGTGTTTACATTTCATAACCAGGTATTCATAGTATTATGCAGTATATCTAAGTGTCTGAAATTGCTTATACCTTGTCATGAGCTCTCTTATTCTTTAAGATGAGAGTGAAAACAGCATCAGAAGAAAGAGATCTCGTAAGCGCTCTGACACAGAGGAAGACAGCGCCTGGGATTCCTCCTACAGTGAGGTAAGAATTGACGTACTACACATCTGATCTTATCGCACACTGACAGAACCATTCACATTCTGAAGCTCATTTTGCTGCTGTTTCCAGACACATAGTTGAAACAGGACAAAACATAGTTGCTGTACTACAGGAAATGTGTTTTTTTTTTTAAACCAATGGCAGTGTTGTAAAAATAACACAACAAAATTAGTGGTGTAATCATATATCCGTCCATTCACTCGTGTCATAAACAAACCCGAAACCTGTCTGAACAGATGCAGGAAAACACAGAAACCTGAGTTTGGTATCACTTTTGTGGTCCTCTGTGCATTATCAGCGTAATGAAATAAGACATGCAGAAGATCACATTGTGCAGCATTCCTGTCCCCCCTTTAAACAAACACTCACATACGTGCTAACTGCAAACTGTGTGCATGTGTATGCATGTCTATGTGTTTGTTATCTTTCCATCAACACATTTCACCGTTCAAGGTGATAAGGGCTATTCATTCTCTACTGCAAAGACTACTTACAATCAGATAAATCATGATAAGCAGAACTGACTATTTTATATCTGTTCTGTAGTGTTTATGCTTGTCTGTGGTTTTACTCTGTATTGATGAAACTTGTGCATCTCGTGAAAAGAGAAAAAAAGCTAAATGTAGAAGATCTGAGTCAGATTATGGGCATTTATACAGTTTACAGACCGGACAGGTGCTGTACTGTGTGCTTTTAAAAGTTTTTAGGTAAAATTATATAATATATGGAGTTAGTTTGTGAAATATTTAGTAAGTTGAATTGAGCTCATTACTTGATTATTTCGGTCTATAAAATTGTAACTATGCAGCATATAACATCAAAATTTAGAAAGTAATTTATCATAATAAATAATCATTATTCAATTAATTTCAGCAATTTGATAATATCATATCATGTATCATATACACTTTACAGTAAGGTTTCAGTTGTTAACATTAGTTAACATGAACTAACAATGAACAATACTTCTACTACATTTATTAATCTTAGCTAAAGGTAACATAAATACATTTTTTTTTACATTTTTTAACATTTCTTTTTGCTCTATGAACTGACATGAATATGAACATTTATTCAGCAACATTAATAAAGTAACTTTAGTTAGTTCATTTTAGTTAATACATTAGCTGATGTTAAAAATGAGACCTTAATGTAAAGTGTTTGCATTTATAATATATATATATATATATATATATATATATATATATATATATATATATATATATATATATATATATATATATTAGGGGTGTAACGGTTCACAAAATTCACGGTTCGGTTCGATACGATACACTGATGTCACGGTTCGGTTCGGTTCGGTTCGATACGTTTTAGATACAGCAAAATGTAAAAACATCTCAACTTTTCAGAATGCCGCAAGCACACCGCGGGTCATGTGACAAGAACCAACCAATCAGCTTCATCCTTTCCCGTAACAACGTTGAGAGCTCAGCCAAGATGAAGGAACAGCTGATCATAGTTGTATATGGATTGCAATTTTGAAATAAATTCAGTAGCAGAGCTACTGCAAGCGATTTTTAGAGCTGCAAATCCATTTATCCTTCGCTGAAATTTCCGCGTCTCATGGAGAGAGCACGTCATTGTTGCTTAGCAAAGACAGACGCCTCATGAGCGCTTCTGCCCGAGCGCTTTGGAAAGGAGGAGAAAGACGCGCTTAGCGTTTTCCATGCGTTTTTAGGCACGATATGTGAACGGCCCCTAAGGCGCTCGCTCACTCAGCACGCGCTGAAGGCTCGTTGCAAAATGTCTAATGCATTTAACAGACCAGAAATATAAGATCCTAAAATAACCAACAGGTCTGGTGTTTGGGTTGGATTCCCTGTAAGCTATAGTGTCTAAATGCTGCAGGGATAGTTTGCTGCGTGCATGTTTCTCCTTTTTTTCGTCTTTTCCCAGATAGTACTGACGCATATATCCCAGATATTCCCGCTGGTGTTTTTTTTTTTTTTTTTTTTTGTATTCCCGCTGGTGTACCCTGTCATGTTGCAGATGCGACATACCGTTGTTTTTTTATCCACCACTCTCTTGCCATCACCATTATAGCTTAAAGGGAATCCAAAGTGCACCCAAACACCAGACCTGTTGGTTATTGGAGGATCTTCTCATTTCTAGTCTGTTAAACGCATTGGCTATTTTGCAACGAGCCTTCAGCGCGTACTGAGTGAGCGAGCGCCTGCTGAGTAGCCTAACATAAACATATAAGATGGTGTTTTTTTCTTCTTCGGGAGTGTCAGGGGCGTTGCCTGTTACGTTGTTTGGGTTATTGGGCTACCTTGTTGAACGCATATCATTATATTTCTTTCTCTCTCTTGTTTTTTTTTTTTTTCAAATATAATTAATTACTCCAACGAACCGTTCGGTATACATAATGCGTACCGCGTACCGAACCGAAAGCGTCGTACCGAACGGTTCAATACGAATACGCGTATCGTTACACCCCTAATATATATATATATATATATATATATATATATATATATATATATATATATATATATATATATATATAAATATATATATATATATATATATTTTACATCTAAAATATAAACCCATGGATTTTAAAGAGGATGTGATTATTCCTTAAATTATGTGGATTATTTTTTTTTTATGTTTCCTGAGGTGTACTTGTATTGTTAGTATGATTTTTACATTTAAAATGTAGAAATAAAAGGCATTTTTTATATCCTAATTTCCCCCTCTGGCTTGAATGCTCTGTTTGAGAGTAAATGACAACTGTTGTGATTGGCTGACAACATCTTTTCATTTGAAATGTGTATTACATGTGGAACCCCACTCAAATACTTCTACTAGTTTTTTTTTTTACTATAACAGCTGTCTAGATTAACGAATCGGGGAAGTGTTGATTATAGCATTATTTTTTTCGATCTTTTCCCATCACATGAATCGCTGCATTGATGAGACAGAGTCTGTTAATCACGTTAATGCAGTGATCTCGTCATTGCAACGCGTTTTCTCTCACAAAATGCTTTCACCACAACTAACAGCAAACACAATATCGACATGAATACAGTAACTGCTTTGTTGTGCAGCATAACAGTGTCATTCATTGAAATGGCAGTTTGGGCAAGTGTGCAGATAAACTCGCGATGTGTGATTGACAGCTCCGAACAATAAAAAGGGAGCTTTCTTTGATCGCTCTCTGTAGTTTAATCACAATTTAAATAACAGATTTGTTTCATGCTACTAAGAGAAACAATGTGAAGTTGAACATTTAGTCACTGGCTTGATTCACTGATGCATAAACAGTATTAAACGATTTAGAAAGTCTGTGTGAACTTAATTAGCTACACATCAGAAGTCACTGATCACAGATCAGGCATTAATGAACACTGTTACACACTGTTTGTTGCGGTGATGTCGAACTTGTTTGTTTGTACTGCCTGTGCTGACATTGCGACTAAAATAAATGTAAAAAAATAATGATAAATGACAGTAAAAAATTATATATTTGAATTAATTGTAAATTGAAGTTCATATTAAAATTAATAACTTTAATTTCTGGAAAAAATAAAGGATTAACTTCTGTAAATAAAGATGTCATCAAATAAGGAGCGTTTTCAGCAGGTAAGCTATCATTTGAACATCAACAATATAATACCCTACAATAATATAATTTAATATAGGCTCCAATTTATTATGCTCTATGTATTCCCCATACATGAAGAAAATAAGGTTGAATCCCAGGGCTCTAAAAGAATGTTAGAGTCGACTGATTTAATGCACCCAAGGAAAACATGAAGAATGGAAAAATACATCGCTGGACAAGAAAGCGGAAAATAACACAGGTAAGACAAATAAATTAATCTTACCCATTAACATGTCATAATGATGGTCAGGCGAAAATAAATGTTACTTTAGGACTTTGATTTAGTTATTAAACTTGTGAAGCAGTCAGTCAAGTTTACAACCTTTAGTAAACTGATTTACTCTTTAAAGAAGATTATATTGACAAACATGATTCATCTAGACATTTTAAATAAAAAAATATGTTTTGTTATCGCTTTTAGAGCAAGGCGCCGCCATCTTGCAATACCACAGCGTGTGATGTCATGTTTGGTGCCGTTGACCAGTGAAGAAATATAAGCATTTCTTTACTTTTCGAACACACTTTTTTGGAATTGAGGAAGACAAACTTAAAAAGACTGTTGAGCCCATAATAATTATGCATTTGAGCCAAAACACAGTTGTAGAACCATTACCTCTTTTTCCAAAGTTGCCATCCACCGGCAGCGATTTTTATGATTTTCACGAAAATTTTGATGGCCTACAGTATATTTCGCTGCATAAATATTTGAATATCCAATACACCAAAATAAAGATCACAGCCTCTACTTAAAAAAAAAAAAAAAAACTGTTTTATTCTAGCTTAAAGCATTCTTTTTTTATCAACACTTTAATATAGGTAGGTTTCATAAAAATGTATGATTTTGTGCAAAAAGGTGAGAAAATCAGTAGTTTATCAAAAACTACTAAAAAAATATCTGGATAATATTCCGTACCATTATCAAAGCATGAAACCAGTAAATCGCTTCCATCAACATATACCACTTCCTGGATCATCATTTTACTCAATAACATTATGCAGTTTTCATATATATGTTGTCTATATCTGAGGATTGCATTATTTATCATATGCATCTGTTTACATAAGAGTTCACTAGTCTTTCTGTTCTTTTTGTTTAGGAGGTTTTGTAATCCTTCAGAAGATGTGTAATAGCGCCCGTGAGTGTATAACAGTGAAAACACGGAAAGCCATAAAAACTCGTCAATGGCTGTTAAGCATTGTCTTCTAAATGACGAGATAACTCATCATTGGTGGGGAAAGAGTTAATGGGTGGAAGAAGACGTGAACCCGCTGGTTTGGTGTGAAGAGCGGATCGGAAACAATACGTCAGCCATTCTGACATTATTTTGTGTAAATTTGTTTAAGAAGACAAGAAAGAGAACTCAAATAGGTCCTCGCAAATGTTGCCTGAGCTACAAAAGCTACTGAGTTTGAAAGGGCTGCCGTATCAATAAAGATGCCACATAAATGCTATATAAAGTATTTTTAGTTTACATCACGTTGCACCTTGCGTTATGAAAACAATGTTTGGGATACCATGATCATAACTTAGGGATTTAGACAGCTTTGCGTTCGGTATTCATGCAATTATGGTGAAATTAAGCCAAGCACATTTGTGTATTCAAAAAGTAAAGAAATACTTGTATTACTTCTGTGGCCAACGGAGTGAACCAACCCCCGTGACATGGCACACTGTGGTACTGCTACTAAGATGCCGGCCCCTTGCTCCAAAAGCGATACCAAAACATTTTTTTTTTTCTTTTTTCTAAAACGGTTACATTAATTGTGTTTGTTGTATATTTTTAATTAAAGTGGAAGTCACTTTACTAAAAGTAACCTTTCCTGACTGCTTCAATTCTCCCTTTAAGCACCTTAAGCCGAATAACAACAACAAAAGTATAATATAATATAGCCATGTTGGAAGATACGAGCAAGTGATGATTAAATGCACCCGATCGAGTGACGTCATTCTTTAAAGCACGCAGCATGTATCCATGGCCATGCTCAGCTTCGTAGAGACGGTTAATGGCCCTCCCGGTGATTTCCTCGGACATGGCCTTGAGTTTTCTACATTTGCTGAAGCTGTTGTCCGTTGTGTACGGCTGCTGACTGTTACTGTATGTAAACACTTTTTGAAGCTACCATGTAAAGCTAAAATAATTAATGTATCTAATATCAACAAATATTAAACTTAAATATTGAATGTACATATGGTAAATACACACGGAGAGGCATATCTGCGCTAGATTTCGAAACTTTGTCTAAATCCAAATTGTCAACAGTCTTTTAAAATCTTTTTTCAATGTACAAAAAATACTTTAAGACATTTATCATAACACTCCTGAATGTTTATTTTGTTGTTTTAGGTCAGAAGCCAACGGGAAGAATTGCCAACGGTCAAACCCCACAGCTGATAACCCCAAATACACACAACGAAAGAGCGCCTCACATTTCAATTGTTTAAATTAAATAAGCTTATTTTTCTCCTTACAACGTGTCTGTTGTCTTTGGTTAGCCTAAAAGAAAAATAAAATGATATTCAGAGGACTGAAAGAGAAAGTCCCCTAAATGTCCCGAATGGTGGCTGGATATCCTGTGAATGTGTTCCCTTGAATGTCTGGAGGTTGTCTTCGCCATTTCTGGGGACCCTTTTTTTGTTAACTGGGATTATTTGCTCTACATATGCATCAGCTTATTGTCATGGCATTATGGTTTCAGGAAAAGGCTGACGTTGGGTCCGGTTGTGAGACAGGTCTGCGGCAAAGGCCTCGTCCAAGGACAATCTTCCAGGCAGGACTGACAGCTCACAGTAAACCCTGCAACAGAGAGAGGGTACATAGCAAACAGGATCAAAACAACCTGGTAATGCTCACATTCGCACACACTAAGCTTCTTTATTCCTTAAGCGAATTTCTGTCCGTCAGACGCAGTGAAATCAAGGCTGATGTATAGAGATCCCCCTCGCGGCAGATTAAAGCTGTCATGCCACTGTCAGCTCCTCACACATAACTCAACACCTTTAAGTCGAGCTGTCTATCACTGTGTCTTTATGTTGTCAGACCGTCTAAAGTTGCCTGTACCACAGCCAATAAAAACAGTGGTAGGGGAAATGACCCCTTCCCCTTTTTCGATAAATTTTTCTATAGTTTTGTCTGTGTTGTGCAAAATGAGAAAAGACAGACAAAGTGTGTACTGCATTATGGTTTGGAAAGAAATTTTCAATATCAATATCAAATATATAAATGTTAGTTAGTTAGTTAGTTAGTTAGTTTATGCCTTAGGGATGGTCTAGTTGGTAGTTGGACCTGACTGAGCCGGAGTGCGTTTTCCAGAACCATTGTTAGCCGACTATGATCACGAGTTCAGTCATTATCAACAAACATTCAGAAACAGCTTCACAAATTCTCTCGTCCTACGTTAAGAAGCATAGTGTCTCGTTAGTATGGCACGTGGACTTAAAATATCATGTGCTTATGCAAAATAAGCAAGCTAACATGCAGTAAAGTTCTTTTTCTTTTTTGTGTGTTTTATTTTGGGGTTCATTTTGTTTACATTTGACCCCTAAACTTTCATTGTAACTATAATTGAAACTTTTTAATTTGTATGTTTTTTTTATTATTTATAAAAAATGTTTTTTAAACTGTTTGAGTTGTTTATGTTTTATGTGTGTGTGTGTGTGTGTTTGTGTGTGTTTGTGGGTGTTTGTTATTTGTTGTGTTTTTTAATTTTTTTTTCGTGTTTTGTTTTGGGGTTCGTTTTGTACGTTTGCCCCATAGGCTTTAATTGATAACATTTTGACATTGTAATAGAGGTCTTCACAGTGCACCCGAGACCCGTCAACCCCGGACCCGACCCGGGACCCGTACGGGTTCGGGTCTTTATTTTAAATCATCAGCCGGGTCCGGGTCGGGTCCGAATCTATTACCTCTGGTCCCGGGTCTGTTTAACATTGTGTGTAATACCCGTGCGATCGGAGTCATCGGACTCAGAGAACATCCGGCCGTGATCAAAGACTGCTTGTGTTTTTTGTAACTGAGTGAGCCGAAAAAAGTGATCTCTCTCTCTCTCTCTCTCTCTCTCTATCGCTCGCAGACTCAGAGTTAATACAAGTGCACGCACGGTATTAATGCTTGCAGACTTGACACACTCATGTTTAATATATTTCAAATCAGCAACACAATCTGAGGTGAACTGTCACATGAATGTTTTCTATTACGCTCAAATTGCATTAAAGCATTTTAGGTTGATACAGCTAGCACGCATGTGTAGTCTCGAGCGCATTTCATGTTTCTATGGCAAGCAGTGAGGGACACTTCGACCGCCAAACCGCGTTTTACATTTTCTCCCATTTTTATATTATTATAAATGAACCGTTTAATCTTAAAGTTTTAGTGGTTCAGGTTCAGACTCGATGCAGAGCAGAGAGCACAGACAGAGATCAGATGATAGTAAATAAATAATGTCAGCGGACATGGCATTGCACGAGCGATCGTTATTATAGTTCAAAAGGCAAACAGTCTAAGTTATTATGCGAATTAACTCGAGTCAGAATGTACATGTGCACAGTAGCATTTGTCATCCGTCACCGTGACATCAAGTGGACATTTGAAGCTGAAAAAATAATGAATGGATTCAGCTTGGACTTGGAATAAGGAGAGGAATAACATGAATAACTTTCTTGTCGGAGGATTGTAATGCATCACAGGCAGTCAGGTACAAGGAAGAGAGACCATGACTCTTTAAATTAGGTAAGACAAAAAGCTGTATTCTTCGCAACAGGTTTATTGACTTGTAATAGCAATTTAAGGTGGAATATGTGATAATCGGGTCCAGTTGGGTCTGTGTCTTCCCGGCGGGTTCGGGTCCAGATTTCAAATAATATACGGGTCCGGGTCGGGTCCGGGTAGGCATTTCTCGGATCTACACGGGTCCGGGTCCAGCTTTTGAAATAATAGACGGGTCCGGGTCGGTTCGGTGTAGTACATTACGGGTCTCTGTCGGGTTCGGGCACGAATTTTTGGACCCGTGAAGACCTCTACATTGTAACTATTTTGAAATATATATATATATATATATGTATATATATATATATATATATATATATATATATATATATATATATATATATATATTTATTTATTTTTATTTTTTTTGTGATTTATTTGCATAGCTTTACTGTGACTTGTAATTGCGTGTGTTTGTAGGTATCTACTGTTCCTGAGGGTCCTGCACTAGAACTCATGGAACAGGACTCTAAAGACTCTGCACAGAGCAGCACCACATCCACCTCGACAACTGACACAGTCAGCCAACCTGAATACAAGGTAACAGGACATCTCTCTCTCTCTTTGTGTCTCTCTCTCTCTCTCTCTCTCTCTCTCTCTCTCTCTCTTTCTCTCTCTCACACACACACACACCCACACAGACACCTATTCACCTATCCTATCATGTCCCGTTCCTCTTTATGTTCATGCACAAACAACACAGGAGTACCTATATTTGTCCACCTGCCTTTGACATGTAACAGTAACCTCTTAGAATGACTCTGTTTGAATGTGAAGATAACAGCCTTTGTTCTCATGGTGTATCCTCTCCTTTGCAAATCATTAAGACAGACAGCTGTGCATTTAGAGAGCACTTATGACCAAGACAAAGAGGTCTTGAATGGGGGTTTTGTTGGTTGTAGCATCTGGGTAAGTCACTGTTGACCACAGATTTATAAAAGCTCACAGACACTCGCACAGGTGAGGAAACAACAGCGCTGCTGAAATGGTCCTGATTGATTGAGATTCATGCTCAGACAAGCTCAGTGTCAGAGGTTTCACTTGTGTCTCAATCCAGCTGTCTGAGTGCTACTGAGCATGTGATTGTCTTTTTTGTGTGTGACAGAATCAAAGAAATCTGTGCAGTGAAAATGTTAATTGTCCATCGTATTTAAAGGAATAGTTCACTCATAAATTAAAATCTACGAGTTCAAACCTGTATGATTTTTCTTTTTCTGTGGAACACAAAATATATTATGTAGCAGTATGTCCAGTCTGAAAAGGAACAAAAAGAACCGAAAAGCACCATAAAACTAGTAATGAAGAAGCCATATTTTCAGATAGCTATGTTTAAGGAACAGAAATCTTATATGCTATTATTAACTGAAATTTGTGACGTCTTCCTGTTGAAACTTGATACAGGTATCAGTGAGGAGAAATGTGAACTCATTGTGAACTGTGTCTTATTTACATTTCTGCTCCTCAGGACAATAAAGGCTTTGGTATTGGAGAGTTAGTCTGGGGCAAAATAAAGGGCTTTTCTTGGTGGCCAGGGATGGTGGTGACCTGGAGAGCTACAGGGAAGAGGCAGGCCTCCCACGGGATGCGCTGGCTACAGTGGTTTGGCGATGGGAAATTCTCCGAGGTAACAAAAGAATGAAGTGTTGTCAGAATACCAGAATACCGCAGTACTTGATACTAATAGCAGTAAAATTTTAACATCAATTTCAGTAGCAGTGTAAAAACCAAAAACAATAAAGGCTTCCTTTTTTTTTATCGTTACATTTTAATCGCCATAATTTACCATGGATTTACTATAGTAACACTAACTGCACCATGCTATTGTGGCAGAAATGTGGGATATTCATGCAGAATTTTATTATATTATTAATTTAGATAGATTTAGATTATATACATTGTATTAAAGGAATAGCCTAATGGCATATAATTACAGAATATTTTTGTGATTAAGCTATAGCATTTATGCATTTACACTAAATGCAGGTTTAATTGTGGTTATCATTATCTAAGTGTATGTTGCTATAAAAAAACAATGGTTAATTGTAATAGAACTCAAACAGTTTTATTTTACCATAAAAAGGTTCTTGCAATTTTTACGTTACTATTTTTGTTAATGAACATAAATGTACATCTGCATTCTAATTCTAATTCATATATATATATATATATATATATATATATATATATATATATAATGCCACAAACGTATTAATTAAAAGGTCATGTTTTGAATTTCAATCGTTCTTGCTCTGAACCCTGGTTACTTTCTGACCCTGGTGTTGTGTGTATATTGCAGGTGTCTGCTGACAAACTCGACTCCATCACAGCCTTCCCAAAGTTTTTCAACCAGTCATCCTACACTAAGCTGGCGTCCTACCGCAGAGCAATATTCCAGGCCCTGGAGGTGAGAGCGGAGATCAGTCTATGATCATTGTTTTATTAGAGACAACTGTTTTATACTTCGAGACAATTGATGCATATGGGGCAGTTAGACACAGCAACTTACAACATCTTTAGTACATTTAATAGAGGATAATAATACAAATTTGCACCTGCTATTCCAAAATCTTGGAGCATGGGCTGTATTTGCACCTTTTGATGTGTGCGAGTGTTTTTCTGTGTGATAAACGGGAAACTAGGCAAACACTCATCTGGAAAATCTGGAATTCCCAGAGGTTCCTTAATTATCTCTCTGTGAATCGTACCTCCTAACAAACTTAACAAAAGCATCCAAGTCCAGACATGCACCAGAACAACAGGACTGTCTGTACTTTTATCTCTCTCTCTCTCTCTGTTTTTGTACCCCCTCCTTTGCAGTTTATCCAGCATGATTAATATCTGCAATTTGTCTCCATTTCCACGAAAGCAGTCTTACTGAATATATGTTATTTTAGACACAGTAGATGATTATATATGCACTTGAGACGCTACCTGGATAGTTTGTTTTCTTACACTTACACTTCTTCTACTATCGGTGTGCCCTCAGGTGGCTAGTGTACGAGCAGAGAAGACTTTTCCTCCAAGTGAGACGGAGAGTCTTGAAGAACAGATAAAGCCCATGCTCGACTGGGCTCATAACGGCTTTCTGCCCAAAGGTCAGGAGGGCCTGAAACCTAGAGAGAACGCAGGTGAGCATACGTAATATGACCTTTCTCACACCTGAGATTACTTCTTGAGTCAAATATAACACAGAAAAAGGCTTATGACAATAGGATGTTTATAGTGACCAAAAATAAAAATGCTTGAATATCATTGTATTGAGGTAGAAAATATAAATCCAAGTAGAATTTATTTTAACAAAATATAGCCCAAGATCCGACGCTACAGTTTTGATTCACAAGTAAGGCAACAATTCAGTCAATAAATAGTTTGGATGGACAATAATAAAATTCCGTACTATTTTCTTTATTCAGATTATAATAAAACACTAAAGCCTAAAACCAGATATGAATTTAGGCATCACAGCAATATAATGTACAGTATGAATAATGTATATTCATTTTGAGATTTACTAAAGATAACATTTAACAGTTTTTTGTTGTCTTTTTAAAGATAAACTATAGGTGAACATTAGATGAAGGCAAAAGTAATCATAAACGTATATTGTGCATTGAGATTAAAAGCAAAAATGACTTAGAAAAGTCAAGTTAGCTTTGAGAAAATCTCTAGCATCGTTTGCTTCTAGATGGCACTTGGTTTGATATTTTGTTATAAAAGCAATGACATTTAGACAGATACTCTTTGTATGGCCACTGAATACACAAACTATCAAAATAAAAGTTAAAAAAATCAAAATAAAAGGGTAACGTGCACCAACATGACACCTAAAAATAAACCCCCATAAAAACGTGCTCAAACCGTTAGAGTGGTTTCTGCTGGCAGAATTCCAAGCATTGCCAACTTGTTAAGTCATAGAAAGTATTAGCAACAGGAAAGTTATGTAACTTGTTGGTCAAGTTTTTCTCCAATTATCAAAGTGGGAATGTTATGAATTCATTTGTAGTCTCGCTGTAGTTGAGCTCAAAGACTGCGGCTTATCGAACAGGCAGTTTTTAAGCTTACATTAACAGTGTTATTAATATATGAATGTTTTTTGTATTCAATATCAACAGAAAAAAAAATCTCAAAATAAAAGGGTATCAAGAACAATCTCAAAACGTAATTTATATACATTAGAGGGTGCCACGAGAGTGGATTTTCAAATCCCGCCCCGTCCCAATTCCACGAAAAAACTGGGGGAAAATCCCTTCCCCTTTCAATCCCGGAAGAATGACTCCCGTTCTTTCCCACTTCCGTGTTGTATTTCTTTTGGCCAGAATCTGTCAGTTACAGTAAAAAAATAAAAAATACAATACAGATCACAGCATGCCCAGTTAAGTTAAATACAATTTTTTTTGTTATTTTATTGAACTGAAAGCCATCATTGTGCATTGCACACATATAAAATTTCATGTAAATCATCCATGCTAACACACACATTTTCTATTTTAATTTTATTATTTCATGTTTTCATTTGAACATAGACATTTCACTCTCTATAGATTTATTTTTCATACAAAAAAAAATTGAATTTCGAAATTCGAATTTTCTCGCTCAAGTCCACATCACCCAGACGGCAGAAACTGCATTTTGTTTGCTTTAATTATTTTACAGAAGCACAACATTTCATTATTATTCTGAGTTCGGAGAAAGATTTATTGCTTTTATCTACATTAGAACTAAACTACATAAAAAATGATACAGTATTTTAAGAGCAAGCGAGAGCACCGTGCTAGAGGTCTTCACAGTGCACCTGAGACCCGTCGACCCGGGACCCTGACGGGTTCGGATCTATATTTTAAATGATCGTCCGGGTCAGGTCCGAATCTATTACCTCGGGCCCGGGTCTGTTTAGCATTGTGTGTAATACCTGTGCGATCGGAGTCATCGGACTCGGAGAACACCTGGCCGTGATCAGACACTGCTTGTGTTTTTTGTAACTCACAACTTGTAAAATTAGGAAAAGGAAAGTGTGAGCCAAAGAAGCGATCTCTCTCTCTCTCTCTCTCCGCCGTTAGAAGCAGAGCTCGCAGACTCAGAGTTAATACAAGTGCACGCACGGTAATAATGCTTTTGCAGGCTTGACACACTTATATTTAATATATTTCAAATCAGCAACACAATCTGAGGTGAACTGTCACATGAATGTTTTCTATGACGCTCAAATTGCGTTAAACATATTTTAGGTTGATACAGCTAGCACGCAAGTGCAGCCTCGAGCGAGTTTCATGTTTCTATGACAACCAGTGAGGGAAACTTCGACTGCCAAACCGCACTTTACATTTTCTCCCATTTTTATAATAATATAAATGAACCGTTTTATCTTAAAGTTTTATTGGTCAGATTCAGACTCGACGCAGAGCAGAGAGCACAGAGATGATAGCAAATAAATAACGTCGGGGCCATGGCATTGCACGAGCGATCGTTATTATAGTTCAAAAGGGCAAACAGTCTAAGTTATTATGCGAGTTAACTCGAGTCAGAATGTACATGTGCACAGTAGCATTTGTCATCCGTCACCGTGACATCACGTGGACTTTTGAAGCTGAAATAATGAGTGGATTCAGCTTGGACTTGGAATAACGAGAGGAATAACATGGATAACTTTTCTTGTCCGAGGATTGTAATGCATCACAGGCAGTCAGGTACAAGAAAGAGAGACTACGGCTCTTTAAATTAGGTAAGACAAAAAGCTGTATTTTTGCAACAGGTTTATTGACTTGTAATAGCAATTTTAGGTGGAATATGTGATAATCAGGTCCAGTCGGGTCTGTGTCTTCCCGAGTAGGCATTTCTCGGATCTACACGGGTCTGGGTCCAGCTTTTGAAATAATAGACGGGTCCGGGTCGGGTCCGAGTAGGCATTTCTCGGATCTACACGGGTCCGGGTCCAGCTTTTGAAATAACAGACGGGTCCAGGTCGGTTCTGTGTAGTACATTACGGGTCTCTTTCGGGTTCAGGTATAAATGTTTGGACCCGTGAAGACCTCTACACAGTGCCTCCATCTGTCCTGCTGTGAGTGAGCTGCTGTTCAGTTTGCACACACACTTCAATAGCGCACATTTGTGTAGGTTAACATTAGATTGAGCGGCCATGTAAATTTCTTGTTACAACATAACATCTTTTAGATGAAAAACTATATTTGAGGTCTATGAATGATAAGTGGGCTTTTGGATGTCCTGCCTGATGTAGGCTGTACTACCACAAAGACCAGCCGTTAATGGTCCGTCCGTCACACGCAGGTCATTCACTTAACAAGCCACACCAAAGAAGACAGGAGGAGAGCATAAAGAGACAGGGCAAGTAGAATTGAGTTCAAACTTCAAATATAAGCCTACAGTTTACAGTCTATTTCTTTACAGGGTAGGCTATATTTGTGTTTAAAGTTAAGGGATCAAAGTGTTATTACAACTCCGTGACCCGCGGGAGTCCTGAAAAATAGTCTATATATCTATATATAGTCTATATAGTTATATATATATGTATAATAAAAAAGCAAAATAATAAACAGGAAATTACACAGAATGTGTGAACCTTGTGAAAACAGGATGTTTAAATTCTGTGGAAATGGCTGTCAAGTGTTTGTGGTATTGCCTCAGGCATCAGCGCTCAGTCAGGTATTGGCAGCTTACACTGTCACACTCACAGGCTCAGTGTGTCTGATCATAAACCTCCGCTGGGATTCATTCGAGCTGGTCTGTTATATTTAAATGTCAAGACCTTGAGTTTTCAGGAGAGCCCTTCAGGATGGACTGCACAGCGGCTTCAAAGGGTTTCAGTGTTATTAAACTGAAGCCTCTTATTCAAACCAAAGACTCACATATGCATTTATGAGGATTTCCTGAATGTTTCTGAAAGATATCAGAGCATTTATAAGCATGTCTTTAATTTAACTGTCAGCTTCTTAGAATTAGGAAAAACACTATTTATTTTCCTTTGTTGTGGGAAAAAAACAGTGAGTGATAGATCAGTTCAATGACTCCTTTACATGCATAAACCCTGCCAGACGCATTTATAAATGCAGTCGTTATTTTTTTTTTTTTATATAATTTTTTATTGCAGTAAAACTTGTGTTATTTAGAAGGAGTACTTTATTATAAAGAAACTTAATTAGGGGAAACCTCGTACTTACTTTCCTTCTCACTGACATGAGATTAACTTATGTTCACAAGCTGAGCTGCTGCAGACATTTGTTGGCCAGGTTAACAACTATTTTGTTTTTGAAAATCGTGCCAAGAGTAAGTGTTTACATAATTGTCGATACTTACAAAACCTAGGGGTATTTAGAGGCGTTTCAGTTTAGTATCTAGACACTGAAAGTAAGCACTGCTTGACTGTGGACTTATGCTGGAATCAGAAAGAGGAAATAGCTCAACTAATGACTTTACGCCTTGTCTTTCCCACAGTGATTACAGATGTTCTTTGTAAGAGAACAGCTGTCTGTCTGCTTTTTCTCATGACTGTATTTGTCTTGGTCAGTTTTTCAATTTCTGTGTCAAAATTTGCCACACAAAATTTTATATATATATATATATATATATATATATATATATATATATATATATATATATATATATATATATATATATACATTTTTAAAATACAGGTTTTACTAGGGGTGTGTGATATGGGGGAAAAAAAATCAATATATTTTTTTTTTCGAAATATCACAATTCTTTGTCATGTTGGTTTTACTATTTTGCAAGTAGTCTGAGCATTACAGCCAAACTAATTTCCCTAATATAAAGACAACGCCTTTCAGGGTAACAAAACAAGCATGGCAGATATGGCAGATAGGCCAAAGAGGGCAAAGATTTTTATCCTCATTCTTATTTTAATAACAAAGATAAAAGAATGAAAAAGATACACATTACAATACTCTTCACATAATATACAAATAAAACAAGCATTGCTTTATTTTCAGGTACAATAGGTGTATTTAGCAGGAGCATTCGAGAAATGGAATGAACAAATATAAAAATAAAACACTATATGAACTGATTCCTAAAGCAACTGTATTAAAGAGTGATTTTTCTCTTTGTTTTGTTGTTTTATTAACGTTAAAGGAATAGTATTCTATCAGCTGTCTGTCAATTCTGTCATAGTGTTTTATTTTACCACCATTTACTCACTCAAAAGTAGTTATAAACCTAAATGAGTTTCTTTCTTCTGAACATAAATGCTATTTTGAGGAACGGTGAAAACAGTTGCTGGTCCACAGTGACTTCCACAGTATTTTTTGCTACTATCAAATTCAATGTGGACCAGCAACCCACATTCTTCAAAATATCTTCTTTTGTGTTCAACACAAGAGAGAAATTAATACATGTTTGGGACAATGTGACAGTGAGTAAATAATGACAGAAATGATGTTTTATGGTGCTGTATCCCTTGACAGAAATGACAGTAGGCTGCATGTTTAATAGGCCTACTGTCCCTTTAAGACCTTCACGCATCTAACACACTGGCACATATACGTTTTTCTCTCAAATGTTTACTTTCATTTAAGACAACTAATTTGAGTCTACATGTAAACATTGTGTGTTTTGACAGTATTAGCACAAAAGAAAACATCTCAACAATCAGGAGCCGTTTGACAGATTTTGGCGCACACGCTTCGGGTGAATGTGGCGCTCAGAAAAAATGTTTTTTTATATAGACATGAATGATTTTTACACAACAGAAATTTATTTGGGCACATTTAATCATAAAAATAATGTCACAATGCAATTAATCATAACGGTCTTCATTTGAGCTTTGTCTTCTTCATGCAAAATACATAAGAGTCATGTGACCAGTCAAGTACCATTTTAAATGTTTTCTCATTTATTTTATGTAGTAATATTGTAGGGATTAGATCATTCTTGATACTTACTTTAGCTAACTGCTGAAGTAGTTCTCACAACACACAAGCTTCATTATCTAAGTGCTTGGTCTATAAAATATAAATGTTATTAATCACAGTTCATGTGTGAGCGTGGTTTATTGTAACAGTAATGTGAGTCTACTTGTGTCTCTTCCAGCGGAGTACTGTGTTTTTCCTCTGGCGTCAGAGAGATCAGTGCTGCTGGACTCCATCCCTCCGGAGTCCCCCCCCTCTGCCAAGAGACCTCGACTCAGCCTCTGTAAGGCCAAACCTGGCACTGAGGAAGTCTACAGCAGAGGTTAGGGCTTATTCCTGTTCATGATTGACAACTGACTGCTGCACACCAAAAAAGGATAAGTTCACCCAAAAAAGAAAATTCTGTCATCATTTGCTCGCACTTCAGAACACAAATATAACGTAATAAAATGATTTGGGTTTGGAATGACATGAGGGTGAGTAAATTATGACAGAATTTAAATTTTTTGGTGAACTGGCCCTTTAAATGACACACGTGTGAATGCAAATGATTAATTGATGTCTTGAATGGAATTTTTATTCTGCAATTCTGAACAATTAATTCAGGCATACAAACCTTTATAGTCGATATTAAATATACATTTTGTTGCATTGGACTTCAATGAGATTTAACTCTCACAATGTGTTCCTCTGACTGGCATTTCATCTGCTTTTCAGAACAAATGGTCAATGAAGTTTTGAAGAATCACAGAAGTATAGAAGGTGTGTAATGTTGCTACATGCTACAGGTACTGCTTTCACCCACACGAGGGGCCATTCACACAGAATGCACCTTTGCGATTAAAATCTTGAGATGCAGAGCTGCGGAATTAAAAACAGCAAGATCTAAGCAAGGTTTTTTCTAAATTGAACTACATTTAATTTGAGTGCCGCATCATGTGCAAGGTGCTCCAAAAGACGCAAACACGGTGTTCAAACATGTCCATTTAGCATGTTTACAAAGAAAACCAATGGAAAAGTAGTGCAGTTAAATGCAAAAACATGGCTCCCAAAAGCCCTTCGGGTGACCCAAGTTCCCTTTTCTTTCCTGTTCTGCTCTGTCTTCTCCTGTTATTTCCTGCATTTCTCCAAATTTTTGGTCAAATAAAGGCAATATATTGCCAAAATATACATTTCCTCCTCATAACATCACTCAACAAACCTCAATCCTCAATACAGGTTTTAGAGTTTCCTTATGGTTCGTTATTTGCTACGTCTAGGGAAAAAGGCTATATTGTCAAATAAAAATAAAGGAAATGAGAACAAATAATCTAAATACAAGCAACAGAACAAATAAAATACAACAGTAATTAAAATAAACAGTGCTTTTCAGGTTTTTTAGGTAGGTCTAACAGTCACACCAAGATCTTCTCACAGCGTGCACGAGTTCTCATTCGTGTATTCTGGATCTTTAATGTTTAAACTGGCAAGGCTTAAATGAGATTAGCTTAAACGTGCTGCTCAGCACCCGGGTGATGACGGCATAAATGACTGCTCATATTCCAGCACACGGCACTCGCATTGAACAAAGAATGAAAAGGTTTGTCCACAAGTTTGTTGATGGTGTGCGTATCCAACAACAGAAACATACATTACCCAACATTTGTTTTATGTGTTGTTATTTTTAACAAACCGCATTACAGTTGCACTGTGGGTGGAGAATGGTACGGTACGATTTTTTTACTGAGAACCGTTGGACCCCTAATATCAGTATCAATATCTGTTAATATTGGATATTTAATTTTTCATACTCAATTCCTCTATTTTTTACATTTAGATTATCTTTACTTATTAAGGTTACTTATAGTGTTTGTGTGATTTTAAATAATAAAAAAACATCATAATTTAGAAATAATAGGCTATTTTCTATCCTGTTTCTGAGCCTCTGCAGAACAGTCTGTTTTTATAGACGAGGCAAATTCAAGACTTGAATCTGTTCTGGTCAGACTACATGACTTGCTGTCCGTCTTGAAGTCTTTGTGCTGTTCACATGACGTAACACTATGTAAATGATCCTCAACAGGGGGGTCATACACTACACGAGCCGACAACAAATGTGTCAACTGTTTATTTTTAAATGTACATCGGGAAGAAATTAGTGCTGCAAGCTGTTTACGTGATGATCTGTTCTGAACATTTTTGCTCCATTTCTTGTGTCCTAACTTATCTCAAAGCCTGTTTTTCTTCCGCTAACCTCAACTTCAATTCAATTCAATTCAAGTTTATTTGTATAGCGCTTTTTACAAAACAAATCGTTACAAAGCAACTTTACAGAAAATTATGTTTCTACAATATTTAGTAGTAGCTAGTAGTTTGTGCACATTTGACAGGATTTTAGAAAAACTAAAAAATAATAATAATACAAGACGTAGTCAGCTAGACGATGAACTATCAATATTATTAATTAAGTTATTATATGATTCAGTCACACATTTAGGAATAATTGTTAGTTCTGTTTGTTCATTCAGGGTTAGCATCATCTGAGGTCCTCTGATGGTCAGCATCATCTCTTCTCAGGTGTTCTGGATCCAGACTGGAGCTTGTGTAAATCCTAGTTACCACGGGATGTGAATCCCGTGGCAAAACATAGAACACATAGAAACAAAATACAGACATCATTAGCATAGCTGCTGATCCAACAAAGTAAAATTAGTTTAACCCAAGCTAATGAATAAAAATGCACCTTTGATCAGATGCAACTACACTCACAATTAAAAAGATACATTATTCGAATGCTTGGCGAAAGAGATGTGTTTTTAATCTAGATTTAAACAAAGAGAGTGTGTCTGAACCCCGAACATTATCAGGAAGGCTATTCCAGAGTTTGGGAGCCAAATGTGAGAAAGCTCTACCTCCTTTAGTGGACTTTGCTATCCTAGGAACTACCAAAAGTCCAGCGTTTTGTGACCTTAGGGTGCGTGATGGGTTGTAACGTGGTAGAAGGCTAGTTAGGTACGCTGGAGCTAAACCATTTAGGGCCTTATAAGTAAGTAATGATAATTTGTAACTGATGCGGAACTTAATAGGTAGCCAGTGCAGAGACTGTAAAATTGGGGTAATATGATCATATTTTCTTGACCTCGTAAGGACTCTCGCTGCTGCATTTTGGACGACCTGTAGCTTGTTTATTGAAGAAGCAGGACAACCACCTAGAAGTGCATTACAATAGTCCAGTCTAGAGGTCATGAATGCATGAACTAGCTTTTCTGCATCAGAAACAGATAACATGTTTCGTAGCTTGGCAATGTTTCTAAGATGGAAGAATGCAATTTTTGTAACATTGGAAATATGATTTTCAAAAGACAAATTGCTGTCTAATATAACACCCAGATTTCTGACTGTAGAGGAAGTAACAGTACATCCGTCTAGTTGCAGATTGTAATCTACAAGATTCTGTGTAGTGTTTTTTGGTCCAATAATTAATATCTCCGTCTTATCCGAATTTAATTGGAGAAAATTCTTTGTCATCCAATCTTTTACATTTTTAACACAATCTGTTAGCTTAGATAATTGGGAAGTTTCATCTGGTCTCGTTGATATATATAGCTGAGTATCATCAGCATAACAGTGGAAGCTAATTCCGTATTTTCTAATAATATTACCAAGGGGCAACATGTATATTGAAAATAGAAGGGGACCTAGGACGGATCCTTGTGGCACTCCATATTTTACTGATGATAAATGAGATGACTCCCCATTTAAGTAAACAAAATGGTAGCGATCGGACAGGTAGGATCTAAACCATCTTAGAGCCTGCCCTTGAATACCTGTATAGTTTTGTAATCGATCTATGAGTATGTCATGATCTATGGTGTCGAACGCAGCACTAAGATCAAGTAAGACTAGAAATGAGATGCAGCCTTGGTCTGACGCAAGGAGCAGGTCATTTGTAATTTTAACAAGTGCAGTTTCTGTGCTATGGTGGGGCCTAAAACCTGACTGAAATTCTTCATACAGATCATTTTTTTGCAGGAAGGTGCTCAATTGAGCAGACACAACTTTTTCTAAAATTTTAGACATAAATGGAAGATTTGAAATAGGCCTATAATTTGCCAGTACACTAGGATCTAGTTTTGGTTTCTTAATAAGAGGCTTGATAACCGCCAGCTTGAATGGTTTTGGGACGTGTCCTAAAGATAACGACGAGTTTATGATATTGAGAAGCGGTTCTTCGGCTACAGGTAACAGCTCTTTCAGTAATTTAGTGGGTACAGGATCTAATAAACATGTTGTTGGTTTAGATACAGTGATAAGTTTATTTAGCTCCTCCTGTCCTATGGTTGTAAAGCACTGCAGTTTATGTTTGGGTGCGATGGATGAAACTGAAGTGTTAGATGCTGTAGAATCTACATTCGCTATTGTATTTCTAATGTTATCTATTTTATCAGTGAAGAAATTCATAAAGTCATTACTATTTAACGTTGGTGGAATATTTGAATCAGGTGGCGTCTGGTAATTTGTTAACTTAGCCACTGTGTTAAATAAAAACCTTGGATTGTTTTGGTTATTTTCTATGAGTTTGTGTATATGCTCTGCCCTAGCAGTTTTTAGAGCCTGTCTATAGCTGGACATACTGTTTTTCCATGCAATTCTAAAAACTTCTAAGTTAGTTTTTCTCCATTTGCGTTCAAGACTACGAGTTACTTTCTTGAGAGAGTGAGTATTACTGTTATACCATGGTACAGTACGTTTTTCTCTAACTTTTTTCAATTTGATTGGGGCAACAGCTTCTAATGTATTAGAGAAAATAGTGCCCATGTTGTCAGTAATTTTGTCTAATTCATGTGTATTTTTGGGTACAAATAGTAGTTGAGATAGATCAGGCAGGTTATTTGCGAATCTGTCTTTGGTGGCTGGAACAATAGTTCTGCCCAGACGGTATCGCTGCGACATATAGTTAATATCAGTGATACGCAGCATGCACGATACGAGGAAATGGTCTGTAATATCATCACTTTGAGGTACAACATCTATAGCAGTAAGATCGATGCCATGCGATATAATTAAATCTAGTGTATGATTAAAACGATGAGTGGGCCCGGTGACATTTTGCTTGACTCCAAAGGAGTTTATTAGGTCAGTAAACGCAAGTCCTAATGTATCATTTGTATTATCAACGTGAATATTAAAATCTCCCATGATTAGCGCCTTATCAACTGTAACTAGAAGGTCTGAGAGGAAATCTGCAAATTCTTTTAGGAATTCTGTATACGGCCCTGGTGGTCTATACACAGTAGCCAGAGCAAGAGATACATTAGATTTCTTTTGCATGTCTGACAGAGTAACATTTAGCATTAGTATTTCAAAAGAGTTAAACCTGTATCCTGTTTTCTGGGTAACATTGAGAATATCACTATATATTGTTGCAACACCCCCGCCACGACCAGTCTGACGGGGCTCATGCTTATAACAGTAGTTTGGTGGAGTAGACTCATTTAGACCAAAATAATCATTTGGTTTTAGCCAGGTTTCAGTCAAGCAGAGTAAATCAAAACTATTATCTGTGATCATTTCATTTACAATAACTGCTTTTGGTGTGAGTGATCTAATATTTATGAGCCCAAACTTTAAAAATTGTTTTTGTTCATTTACTTTACATTTTTCTGGTTTAATTACGATAAGATTTTTTCTAGATCCTACATTATATTTATATTTATATTTTGACCTCACTATTCTGGGAACAGACACAGTCTTAATAGGTTTTACAGCACAAGTACTTTTATCATTTAAGCGGGTGAAACAAAACTCATCATAATGGTTATTTGAGAATTGACTTACTAGTCACATGGAGCGAAGTGTCCATGTCGTGCTCTCTTACTTGCTAAAGCTTGTCGCGACACCTGACACCACGAGTCGGGTCAGCTGACAGTTCCAGATATTTAGCATGCTAGATAATTGTTTGGCGTTGGCAAGGCCTCAGCGAAGCATCAGCGAGCCTCTTTGATTCATCGCCGAGTAGTTCACACATAGAGATGGTCGAGCACTGATCAACTGCTGATCTACCCCTGATCTCCTCCTACTACAAGCACGTATCAGTGGGCGGGCTAAACAGGCAGTGATGTAGTACAAGGCTATTGAATTAGCTGTTCTATTTGCTATCTAGGGCGATTACAAGTTCCTAGAGGTCCGCTCTCTATATTCTTTTCCCAGCGGAGGTCTGGACAAATATATATTTCTTTACAAATAAGTGCTAGGGTTTTAATTAGCAGTAATATCTGGAAAATATACAGCTATATGTAACTCCATCATAGCTATATTCAAAGACATACTTTTGCTGGAACTCGGTGGTAACATATGGCACACAATAAAACCTTTAGGCATTATGTAGAAATCTTTATCAAAAACAACTTACAAAACATGAATAGGAGCAGTTTGTTAAAGAACCAACAATATTTGCAATTATAAGGCTTATGAGAAAACTAGATTAGGAAGCAAGAGAAGACATTTCTTTAGGACTATTCTTGAGAATGCTTTCAGGAATGAGTTACTTTTGTGTTTTGACTCAGGCATGCTGTTAATACAACGTTTGCTTGATATTCTCCCGTTTCAGAGTTCTGTCTCTCTTGTGGGAAGACGAGAGTGGCGACCTTCCACCCGCTGTTTGAAGGAGGCCTTTGCCAAACATGCAAGGTAAGAGTTTGACCTAAATTCTCAAAACACAAAACGACACAACTGGAGAGTCTGGGAACAAATGGTTCTCCAACACGTGCTGACATGATTGCTCATAAAAGTATCGAACAACAGCACTCGTACCTTACACATGGACACCAGTATTGTATTTATCGATTACCTTAAGGGGACGAAGTAGGTGCCATGGATGTATGGATTTCACTGTATATCATTTCCATTTCCTGTTACACTCTTTTTGTACCCACACTACACATTGCTTCAAACAGGTGTTCTGGTTTGTAGGACACTTAGCTATTTAAGTTATTTACACATGTTTTTATTTGTGTATGTGTCAGGATGTTTATTTGGAAATCTCCTACATGTACGATGACGATGGCTACCAGTCGTACTGCACTGTGTGCTGTGGCGGCAGAGAGGTGCTGCTCTGTGGAAATGCCAACTGCTGCAGGTAAAAACCCAACACATTGTCTCATGCTTCTCACAAACTTGTTCTTGTCCCACAATCTATTATTCAATCTCACATTTCATTTCACTAGCGTCTTGACATTTCTTCACACATCACTTCCATAACCGCCCAATCATCCCCCCCCACACACACAATCTCTGAGCTGTTCAGATATTTGTCCTCTTCTCTTCCTCAGCATTGACATATTGGCTTTCTTTAAAGGCAAAGTGTGTTATTTATTTACCATAAGCCACAAACTGCTGCCAGTCTGCCAATTTTCTGACTATTTAGAATATTTCATAATATTTCATTTATTTCAGTGGACTGTTGCCAGTTTTTATAAATCAGTTAAATAATAACCTAAATAAAAACCTTTAAAGTAGTTAAAGTAGTAGTTTATTCTAACTGCATTTTCCGAACTACTCAGTTGCAGATACTGTGATATATTTACAGTAGTCTTCATTTGGGCTATCAATCAATTAAACATTTTAATCATATTAATTTTATGGTATGCTGATTATTTGCAAATATTCATACACTATCATTCAGACGTTTCGTTTGAGGTCAGTAAGATTTTGCAGGGTTTCTAATTTAAGTTTCTAATGCTCATAAAGGCTGCATTTATTTGATGAAAAATACAGCAATATTGTGAAATTAACTGTATTACTTTTAATTGATTTATTAATGAAAAAAATTATCACAGTATTTTTATAATTAATGTTAAATTAATGAGTTTAATTGACTGTTGACTGAATTTTTTTAAATGTTAGTCAGGCTCAAGTCAGGCTGCTCAAACAAAAAGCATTGTTTTAAAAATGCCATAGGGTCAACCTACACATGGCTTTCATATTAAACTCAAATATTAGAAACTATTTGAAAAAAGTACACTTCACCTTTAACACTGTCTGTCTTTTTAAAGGCTGCCTTTGATCAGTGTCTCTGTCCACAGGTGTTTCTGTGTGGACTGTCTGGATATATTAGTGGGAGCAGGAGCGGCCAACAGCGCCCGTGATCTGGACCCATGGCGCTGCTACATGTGTCAGCCTCTGCAGCTGTACGGCGTGTTAAAGAAACGCCACGACTGGAGCCTGAAACTACAAGAGTTCTTCGTCAATGACAGTGGACAGGAGTTTGTGAGTCTCGCATTAACATTTCCACCGATTGTAATACTCTGTTTGCAAAACTGGTTATTTTTAATTATACAATTTATTTACTTTAATTTTCTTTCAGGAAAGTCAGAAGATTTACCCTGCAGTCCCAGCAGAGCAAAGACGTCCAATCAGAGTCCTTTCACTGTTTGATGGCATAGCAACAGGTTTCTGTGATATCTCTTTTGATTCTATATTCACCTTTTCTGGTTAGCATGAATGTTTCACAGATGCCAATAATATGTATTCAATATTGATTTCATATCATATGATGCATATTCATAAAATTTATAAAAACGGCCATAGTTATAAGTTTCAAACTACTGTACTTTTCCAGGACTATAACACTTCTGTTAGGCTTCCCTATATATCCAGGTTTCAATGGACTAGTTTTTCTTCAAAGAAAAAGGGTCTGAATTAAAATAATAAATATCTGACTTACCATATTTTCCACACTATAAGGCACACTTAAAATCCTTTAATTTTCTCAAAAAACGACAGTGCAATTTATAATCCAGAGCGCCTTATATATGGATCAAGGCGCTCTGTCAAAATGTTGACATTCCCTTTAGCACAGCTCCATCGAGTGGATGCATAACGCAAACCCAGTCAAATGTTTGTCTGCAGTATCTTCTATGCGCCTTATAATCCGGTGCGCCTTATAGTGCTAAAAATGCGGTATATATTTAAATATTTGACTTATTTTAACTTAAGTCATCTTGATGGCCCCTTGAAAGTTTGCTGAGGCCTCCTTGTGGGCCCCAGACCACCAGCGGAGAACCATTTGCACAATTGGTATTTTTCCTAGTGACATACACAATTATGAAACAAACAATATATTATATAATAATATGAAATTAAATAAAATTAAGTTTATTTATATATTTATGTAGGTACTGTGTGTGTGGCAAGTGGGGCGGGGGCGAGTGCCATGGTAATCGGAAATGAAAGTGTAACTGTGCGTTCACACCAAACGCGAATAGAGCGTCTGGCGCAAATGATTTCAGTGTTAAGTCAATGTAAAGACGCAGTTACGCGCGTCTGGAGGTCACGCGGCGCGGTATACGCGAATGCACCTCATTCGCACGTCTAGTTCACGCGAATGAGGCGAATTGAGCGTCAGGCGCATTACGCGCAAGTGGTGCTTTTTATGCATTTACGCGTTTGACGCGAATTCGCGTCTGATGCCCGAGTTGAATTTTTTTTACTTTGGCTTCAATTCGCACCGCGTTAACCAATCAGGAGTCCACTTGCTGCTGTGCGGCAGGCCCGCCCGTAGTCACTCATTCAACATAGAGGAACAACTGATATTGTCAGTGACCAGACACAAAGAGCTATTTGAAACAAGTTCTTATTTCTATAGAGACCCAAATAAAAAGGACCTCGCTTGGAAGAGTGTGTTGTAAATACACATTTCACTTTTGAGTCACGTACAGGTTTCTCGACCCGCAGCCTTCCCGTCGTTTCTTACAACTATTTTCCCCCTAATATACAGCTACTTTTTGCTAACAAGATAATGTGTTTATTCAGAGAACGTGTGCAGGAAAAAGTGCAAAAGCCTTGAATGCTCGATCAACATCAGCCATCTTGCAAACAGACAACCGCCTAGCCTAAATGTTCAAGCGGCAAACTAGACTTGGTAGAGGCGAATTTGACGCTCTATTCACGTTTAGTGTGAACGCAGCATAACAATATACCCTTTTGTAGTACGGGAAAAAGGAACTGGCGAACATTCAAATCAAACTTTAATAATAAAATAAACACAAAACAGCGTGACAGCCCCTTGCGGATGACTACTGCACACAAACAAACCAAGACACAAAATAAAACTCAGGCCTGTTGTCATCTTTCACTGTCGTAACTAAGAGAGAGAGAGAGAGAGAGAGAGAGAGAGAACTAGTGGAAATGAATGCTAATCACTTTTTATGAACATTTTTATCTTAATTTAGGTTACCTAGTGCTTCGAGACTTGGGCTTCAAGGTTGAGGTGTACATCGCATCAGAAGTATGTGAGGACTCGATTTCAGTGGGAGGTGTCCGGCATGAAGGAAAAATCCAGTATGTGCACGACGTTCGCAATATCACCAGAAAAAACGTGAGTTAACAGTCATTTTTTTCTGCTCCTCCAGTTCATCTCGGATATAAATATTTAGATGTAAAGTAGTGTTGTGCAACTCTTTATTCAGAGTCTTATTTTATATTTTAGCAGATTAGGCTCTTTATTGTTTTGTAATAAAACTCAACAAAATCCTTTTTCGGTGCCCCTCTATGTAATATATTCACTGAGGACTATTTAATGATTGTTCATGTCTGTGAGACCGGTTTTACTGTGGTTTTACATAATCAGGTTTTATATTAACCGAGTAAGACCCAGACCTCAGTTCTCTGTTCCCTCATCTGTTTCATTCGATAAAAGACTGGATAGAGACTGATTGGCGCCATCACCTCACAGGCCACACACACCTGGCCCAAAGTTATTTGTTTAGTAGTGCGCTGCTTGTCCCAGCAGCGCTTGATAAGGCTAATGGCCTCACCTGAGTCTGGTCTTTTTCGTCACACCTTCAAGTTTCTGTTTGGCTTCCATTATCTCTCCAGCTCACACTCAAACACTGAGACACACACAGGGAGCAGCAAGTTGTCTTAAGCCTTAGTGATGGAACACAAAAGTGCTTTCTCCCTTCCTAAATCCCCTCTCCTCAATTCATCCATTCACTGCCTCACTCTCCCATTCAATCACTCATTCACTCACCCATTGTTGTTGCTGAACTGGTTTGTGCGGGAGCGCAGAGAGGGATGCATGAAAGGTCTCTTGTCCTTGAAGAAAAGAGAGAAGAGATATATTGGAGGGGGTTTGGGGGCCCTTGGTTGGGTTATTTATGAAACACTGAAAAAATGAGAAGGCCTGGAAAGAGTCCAGCTGCAGACATGCTCTCGCACTGGCACACGCAGATGTTGTGCCGAGGGTAAAGATGTACACAGGCCATTCCCACAGGTCTCTGAAGCGAGGGATTCTTTCAGCAGAACATCTGGAAAGTCTAATTAAATGCTATCTATGACCTCAGTGACTGGTAATTACATCCAATTACTTAGATCTGTTCAGGAAGTTTCCTTATCAACACAAGAAACAGTATCAGTCAGAAAAAGCTGAACTTCATGTTGGAGTCTTAAATGTGTTCAGAAAAGTAGGAATTCAAAATAGAGTGCAATAGTCAAATTCAGGCAGATAAAATGCCATTCTATTTCTCCATATGGGGGAATGCTTGTTAATAAATTATAAACCTTTAAAGAAAGCTACAGGATTGTTGAGCTACATGGATGGTATTGTTTTTTTGTTTTTTTTTATGATTGTGTTCAACGGTTCAACATTTGGTTCATGGCTTTATCTTTTTAATGAATACATTTCGAGAAATACTTTTGGGAAAAATTAAATCCTAAAGGGAAAATGAATACCAGGCGGCTGAAAAGGTGGATGGCCACTGTTTCACTCTGTAATGAAACATTGGGATACAAACTATTGGATTTTGGTGAATGTGTGGTGCAGCTGTGCTAACACTAGATGATGCTGTTTCTGCTGCTCAGATTGCTGAATGGGGGCCGTTTGACTTGGTGATTGGTGGAAGTCCCTGTAATGACCTTTCGATTGTCAACCCTGCCAGGAAAGGCCTGTACGGTAAGACATTACTGCTCTTATGAATCTTATTAAGAGAGTCTTTCATTGTGCCACACAAACCCCTTGTACACTATATATTTTGTTATGATTAAATGCCATTTCATAACACATGAATTATTATGGTGATGTGTTTACAATCAGCTCTATGGCAGGGTGTTTTTTATTTAAAGTTAATCTATTTATCCACCCATTTTCCAAAATCACTTTTCCTCTGTAGGTCTGCATGAAGGATATGAATAATAGCTCAAATTTAGCAGTGGATTTTTTTATTACTTTTCTAAGTCATTTTAATTTTAATTGTAATTACCAAGACAGTAAGCAAGGCTTTACTCATAAAGCATTGACTAAAACAAAGTTTACTAAGTGCTTTAGTGGTTCTCAGCCAGGAGGTTGAGTACCGAGAGGGGGTCTTTGCAAACTTTAAATGGGCCACAGAATGACTTAAAATAATTTCAAGTAATATATTATTATTAATAAAATGAATTATATTGTATTTAATATATTTATTTAATTAATAAACCTAATTTAATTGCCAAGAAATATAAAGTCTAAATGTAAACTGAAGTTTTTATCTCACTTCAATAATTTATTTTATATTAAAAAAAAAAAAATTATATGCTGTATATTGAAAATGCTGGAATTGCAAAATGTATTGTGGCTAGTTTATATATCAACACTCCTAATTTCCGTTGATAAAAAAGCTAATAGGTTTTCCAAAAATACATCAGAAATAACATGAAATATCCAATCTTATATTGGGGGCCTTTGAGTCAAAAAGGTTGAGAACCACTGCTTTACAGAAAAAAAATATAAATGTCTTAGAAAAATATAAACAATAAAAAAAAACATAAGATAATTGAGTAAAACTAAGGGAAGAGTTTTCACTTATACATGTTCAAATGTTCATAAATATTTGTCCATTTATCTATTTTCCATGAATATTTTCTTATAATATACTCCACGTCTCTTCTTTATTAATTTCTTTTACTTATATTGAATTCAACTTTAATTAAAGGAGGAATCTAAACCATATATAAGGACCATAATCACCCACAACACCCAAGCAACCACATAGCAACAACCAGTCAAAGTCTTTTAGCAACCGCTCAGACTACAACAAAATCTAAAAATATCCAATATATTGTGTTTAGAGGGGACTGGACGCCTGTTTTTGAGTTCTACCGCCTCTTGAGTGAGGCCAAACCGAAGGAAGGGGAAGACCGACCGTTCTTCTGGATGTTTGAGAATGTGGTGGCCATGAGTGTCAATGATAAGAGAGACATCTCACGATTCCTGGAGGTTTGAGTTTCTCCACTGGTTACTGTTATTTCAGACGGACTGATCTGGTTCAGTTCTCATTTCTATTTGTCTGTGTATCTGCAGTGTAATCCAGTGATGATTGATGCCATTGAGGTATCCGCTGCACACAGGGCACGTTATTTCTGGGGAAACCTGCCAGGAATGAAGAGGTATTTGCCATCACAGCTTCCCCATTTCCTCTTAAATTATCTCCAGACATCTCGAAAACTTTTTAACCAGCATCACAATAAAGTTTGTAATAAATCTGCTCTCTTCCAGGCCTCTATGTTCATCTGGGATGGATAAATTAGAGCTTCAGGACTGTTTGGAGCATGGCCGTGTTGCTAAGGTAACTTAGTTTTAAAGCCATCAGGCTTTTATTGATTAACTCTATTTATCCACTTCGTGACCTTGAGCAGACCGTACCAGGAGAAATATGTGAAGTCTAACTCTGTGTGTTCAGTTTGGTAAGGTACGCACCATCACAACACGCTCCAACTCCATCAAACAGGGCAAAGACCAGCACTTCCCTGTCATGATGAACGGCAAAGAGGACATCCTGTGGTGCACAGAGCTCGAGAGGTGTGTTCGCAACAACAATCTGATGGATTGATTTGATCAAATATGCGACCCTGGACCACAAAACCAGTCTTAAGTCACTGGGGAATATATGTAACAATGGCCAAAAAAACATTGTGTGGGTCAAAATGATCGATTTTACTTTTATGCCAAAAATCATTAAGGTATGAAGTAAAGATCATGTTCCATGAAGATATTTAGTAACTTTCCTACCGTAAATATATCAAAACTTAATTTTTGATTAGTAATATGCATTGCTAAGAATTCATTTGGACAACTTTAAAGGCCATTTTCTCAGTATTTAGATTTTTTTTTGCACCCTCAGATTCCAGATTTTAAAATAGTTGTATCTTGACCAAATGTTGTCCTATCCTAACAAACCATACATCAATGGACAGCTTATTTATTCAGCTTTCAGATTATGTATAAATCTCAATTTCGGAAAATTGACACTTAACAGGGGTTTTGTGGTCCGGGGTCACAGATATCAAATAACGAGTGCTCTGTATACTAATGCCGATTTCCGATAATTCTGAAAAATCTTAAACCGTTTTAACAACCATTTAATTTAATGACTCAAAATGTCAAGTTAAAAACATATTTTCATTACACGTGTCGACGTGTGTATGCATCAAAATATTTTTTTCAATGTAACATTTTTTTAAACAAATGTTATTTATTATTAGCCTATTTAATAAAGTTTCTTTTCGAGGATTTATTTGTTTAAACAAGTCATTTCCAGTAAAGTTTTTTATCACCCTGATATTTTTGACTTTACGCCTTATAAAAGTGTTAAATACAATTCAAAGTCATTCAAAATTTCATTTAAATAAATGAATAAATAATGCATTCAAGCCATTGTGTGTTGAAGTCCAATCATATTCAGAAATTGCCTTTTTTTAAGTATTGTTAATTAAATAATAGATTAAGAAATAATTATATAATAATAATAATTTATAATAATAGATAATAAATAATGTCACTTAATTGACCCAAAAATCATTATTTCTCTCCTTCTCTTGTCAGGATTTTTGGCTTTCCTGTCCACTACACTGATATGTCTAACATGGGCCGTGGCGCCAGGCAGAAGCTACTGGGACGGTCTTGGAGTGTTCCTGTAATCCGGCACCTGTTCGCCCCACTAAAGGACTACTTTGCCTGTGAATAACACATGTAGTCCATGATCAGGTTGTTTAAAGTTACACAACAAGCATAAAAACAATGTACAAAACCTAATGTCCTCAATAAGGAGCTCTTGGAGACTAGTTAATCTCTCGCTTTGCAAAGACCAGCTGAGACATTGAGCTGACTTGAGGACAAGGGTAGTCTTGACCATACCAATCTCAAGGTAGACACTGTGTTGTGATGCTTAGAGCATCAGTTAGTAAAAACACAGATAGCTTTTGTACTAGACCTTTTGTTAATTGATGTGCCCCGCAAGGTCTTTAAAACTTTTCAGGGTTCATCTCAACACATGCAGTTAGATGTTATCCTTTATTATCATGAGGGAAAAAATAAAACATTGTCCACGTTGCCTTACAATCTCAAATAATTAAAAAAGAAAGTTAAACATTTTTACAGCTTATCTGGCTAAAGAATGTACAAATGTGCGATTTCTTATTATGTCAACAGACATCAGTACTTACTTTGCATAGTGACACATTGTTTACATGGTATTGTTGCTGTGAGAAAAATACTTGAAATTTATCAATGCAAGCGTACCAAAACACGAAGCCCCGTTCCGGTTTCATACAGCTTACATTCCCTCTGTAACATTGCACAATAACAGAATAACCAGAAGGTGTTTTTATTAGCAGAACTCGAGGGCATTAGCCTGCTAAACATTACACGATTGTTTTCTTCATAAGTAATTTGTTTCAAATAATTACTCAAGATAGAGATCAGTGTACTGTATTTTACCTTGAAATTAATGTTTACAAACTTTAATAACACATTTCAGCAAGTTTTTAAGCTTTCTTATTATACCTTCATTTTTTTTTTTTACCTTTATGAGGCGGCACTGGTGTAGATGTAACATGTTAGCTCTATATGGGTTTCTCTCAAATGGAGGCTTTCATTTGTCTTTTGAAACTGTTGTTTTTATACCTTCTGTTGTAACAAACTATATCACGCATTGTATCATTGTAGCAAACTGATGCCTCAACTGTCTAAAACACTTAATGTGTGGTGCCTTTTGAAGAGACAGATACAGCCTGCCATTCTGGGGTTGTGAAGAAATTTCTGCTTTTGTTTGATAGACCTAATGCTGTATCACAAACTGTTTTATACGTCTAATTGTATGCCTAATGTAAACTACTGTCCAAACTCAAAGCTTGAAGACTAAAGTAACTGTAATACTTCATATAAGACACGGAACAGAATTTTGTTGGATGATGCATG
>NW_020523703.1:0-72116 GCF_003368295.1 Carassius auratus | reverse complement strand
TGTTTCTAATTTTCATGACCAGGATACAGAAGAGACTTGTTTGTTGTGTATCTGTCAGATTGTTTTCACAGAAGGGTGTGTTCTTGGATTCCACCGCACCAGGACGTCATCCCGAGGTACTTCCATCACCCCTCCCTTGCTCTGTCTTTCTGCCTCTCTCTGTGAATCCCTATTGGATTAGGTGGGCAGCTGTAGGGGGCTGGGTACTGATTGACATCTAAAAGGCTGGAGTGTTGTTCAGACTTGCAGAGGAGTAAAAGAGGCACAGCAGGAGACGGTGAGTAGTGTATATCTGTGCGTGCTTGTGTGTGTTTTGAGGAGGGGGAACGCAGAGTCTTCTGCTTTGTTGTTGCCATCCAAACCCATCACAGATTCTCCCTCAGGACGTGAGATGAGATTTCAGATGTCTGTGGCTTGTGTTTTCCCCTAAGCTACTGTCTAAACAAGAAAATCCACAGACGTCTTGCATTCTTCAAAACACATTCTGGATCTAAAGAGCCAGTGAATGTACTACACCTCAGCTAAGAAAAAAAAAGAAACAAAGAATATCTCTTGTTGAAAAACTGTGACAGCTGGTTTGAGAAACCCACTCTTTTTCTGGAACGCTATAAAATGTAAAAACTTGATGTATTGAACCGACAAAAAGTATTTTTTGCTGAATAAAATGTCTGTTAAATGGCTCTTTTCCTGTCTCTCAGCCATCTGTTGTTTCTCTATCCTCTCTCACACACTTTCCTTCTGCTGTCAGATGTAAAACAGCGCCCCCTGTGACTATAGAGCTAAAATGCTGAACATTTCTCTCTGGAGTCAACATCTTTAGGAAATGTCCCTTTTTCTAGGGAACAAGACTAGCTACGGTAGCTACAAACACTTGAAAGAACCAAGAAACATTACAGTAAAAGAGTCACCTCTCTTTTAATTATTTCAACAGTTTTCTTTCTCTTCTTCCTTATTCACAGTAAACAAACATGTTTCAGAAATATCAAACTGCTCATACTATGTATCTTTACACACTGAATGCTTGGCCCACTACTTTATCTAAATTGTGCAGCATCCAACAATGCATAGTGCACGTATCCCACAATCCCACAAATCTAGTCTGATTAAACTGGATGTAATATTAGTCATAAATCTGATCACAGGTAATGTAACAGGCACACTAGGGCTGCATGATAAATCACATGATTGTCATGCGCATCTCGTTAGTAAAGCCGGTTCTGTGATTAGTAGTAAATCTCCATCACAAAGGCGATTCATCTGCAATTATGAACGCAATATTGCGTAGCTTGTCAGTGATCTACAGCTCTGTGTATTAAATGGCGCTCCATCTGAAAGCATGTGAAGAAGATTTACTACTAGTTACAGAACCAGCATTAGTTACGAGATGCACATGATAATGGCATGCAATTTATCGTGCAGTGTAGGGATGTTCATGTTAACTGGTTAACCGTTAACCGACTGTAAGAATTTTGACCAATTAATACAATCAGATAAACAGTTTAAAAAACGTTTTAAACTTATTCTTCTTTTTTTTTAAATATTTTTTATCAAAATATTTAAAAAGTTTAGCTGCATGGTTAATATAATGCACAGGTACACATTTTTTTGCTTGGTGCTGGCAGGAGTTGTAGGTGGGGAGAGTGAATGAACAACGCTCTCTTCTACCCTTAATACCCACGGATGAAGTGCCCTTGAGCAAGGCACTGAACCCCCAGTTGCTCCCTGGGACTTTACTATACTTGGCAGATGTCACGACTTTCACTTTTCATAAATAGGCCTAATGCCGACCGAAATGTTTACACACATTATAATAATCACTGTAATCATAGCTACGCTATTTGTTTCCTTCTAACAGTGGAAGCAACTATTCCTTTTTGTCATAAAGGTAATAGGAATTGTAAAAGGTTTGCCTTTATTTGTGTACACTCAAAAATAAAAACAAATCTTTGTGCTTTTGTAAAATAAGACTAAAGAAAAATAGGATGTCGATTTTGCCGTCTGGTTTCCTTTCACGCAGCACAAAAAATAGACTACATACTAGGCTACTTGATGCACAGTTTTTCTTTCATTTTCTTCATTTTCTATATATATAGCATAGCTTTATTATGTTTTTATCCGCTCGAAGAAGCGCTGCAGGTGTGTGATGTGATATGAAGACCATGTGAATCCTCATGTTCTGTAAAATGAATCCCCAAGAACGAAATTTTTAAATAATCCGTGTAACGAGCGTTCGTCTGTTAGGAAAAATAACCAAAATGAACATCCCTAGCACATTATTATACTTGTTGCATTATACTGGTGCAAAATGCATTCTGTTTTACATATATATATATTTTTAAAGCACGTAAAAAAAGTAAACATTTATATTCTTACGGTGGAAGATGCATATCTTCAGGGATGCATAAAATGCATTTGAAAAGTAGCTAAATTTAATGATGTAGGAATAATAAAAACCATCTAAGATCTTCATGACGTAATAATAATAATAATAATAATAATAAATTCAAGAAATAAAAAGTAATCCCTCCCAGTGCCTAAAGTGCCTTTTTTAAGAACCTAAAGGAAAACTGCATTCAGTATCCTAACAGCAATAAACTAATGCAGGACAGGTTCAGTACTCACACAATGCTGCCATCTCTTTGGGAAGGTCCGCCCCAAACCGTCCAAACAGGCTGCTATTGGTCAGCAGGTCGAAGGGGGAGTGGCTCCGCATGGAATTGAAGGCAAAGGGGTAAACAGCAGGTGGGAAGCCGGTCATGTGACCCACCTGCCGTTCCCGGTTGGTTGCCATGGCGAGGTTTGGTTGCCAAAGGCTGATCGGGCCTGTCGTGCGCTTCAACTGCCTGTGTGATAATGCTGGCAAACTTCTCAGGTCTGCGTCATGGCTCGGCTTCCACTCATACAACAGGATATACCTTCAGGAGGAAACATATATGATAAGTTAAGCACTTTTTACAAAGAATTATAAACAGTAGTAAAACAGTTCAATGAGTCAAAGATCCACATAAACGGCAAACCGCACATTTACTCACTATCAACTTAAGCAGCTCAAAACCCAGATGACTTTATTTCTTCATTATTCACTCAAAATTTTTCACTCAGGTGAATCTGAGAGCACTTGTGATTGAATCACTGACTCTGAGTGGGTTAAATAGACCAGACCAATTCGAGAATTAATCATTAAGTCAGGTTTTGTGAATCAGGTCAGCCAATTCACTGAAAAGAACGACTCAGAAGAATGATTTGTTCACTTAGTTCCCTCATTAATCCATCAAGGATATGAAGCAGATGTCAAAGCCTTCAGAGAATATATTCTTTGTCTGTTCCTCACACAAAGCTATCATGCAGCTTTAGAAATATAGTGCACAAATCATACTTTTCTGGTGCTTTCGCATCCTTTATGAAGCTCGACAGCTCCAGTTCCATTGCATGGAAAATGTGACTATTACATCGTGAAATGAAATGAAGGTGGTGGGACGACATGAGCATGAATAAATGATAACAGCATGTTCATTTCCGGGTGAACTAATCTTTTAAGAACCCCTAACATAGCACAAACAGCAATCTGAGAGTTTCTCGCATCAGTTTAACAACAACCCAGCAGCGCTTGTGTGTTTGAGAGGAGGGTGGAGTCTGAGGGAAAACGGAGGGAGGAAAAGAAAGAGCGCAAAAAAAGAAACGAAGGGGAGGGAGGAAAATAAAAAAGCGGTTAGAAAAAAAGTTAGGTTGAGGCAGGAGAAGAGAAACAGAGGGAGGGAGAAGAGAGCACTCTTTTCTGCTCCGTTTTGAAAGGTGTCCAGACGTTTGTGGTGTTTCCAGGCTATTCCATATGATTTAAATCACCCAAACTCCACAAGAAAGAGCTTCTCTGTTTGTGCTGCCAGTCTCTCAGCCCTGCACGACTACAGTCGGCCTCTCACGGACCTGAGGCCCCAAGATGAGAGCTGGAGAGGAACTGTAAGAGAAGGAGTAAAAGGAAGAAGTGCAGCTTGTTGTCCAAATTGTTGGGCATCTTTTCGATCACGCTTGCATTCAATTTCTCTCACAAACACGGAGTTGGTCAAAAATAAAACCAGAAACCTCTGATACTTAAAACAAGAAAGCATGATGTCTTGATATATTATGCAGTTTTGCTTCTCAAAAACATTGTGTCTTGTTTTAAGGATGTTTAGGTATTTGTTCTGGAAAACAAAATGATTTTTGGCAGTGAATGCAAATCCTGCTTTACGTCTCTCTTACGCACACGTTTCAATAAACAACATCTTCACCACTGCACTAGTGAATGCTGGGATGTCCCTTTCAATTTTTTGTTCCTTCTCCCTTGAGTGATTTTTACGGGTGGGTGGTGCTGGCGGCTTGTTGTTTAAATGTGGTTTTTTGAAAAAAAGAGCTGAGCCAAAGAATTCAGCGCTTTTTGGAAGTGCTGTGGTTTGAGAATCAGGGCAAAAATCAAGGGGAAAATCATGCTCATGTATTCAGCATAAACATTGACCAAGCTGAGAGAAATAAAAAAAGCAGACAGATTCAGTGACGAAGTCCGGGCACTGGGGGGCACTACGGGGAGGCACTGTGGCCAGGAAAGAAGCCTGGGCTTTCCAAAACACACATTCATACAGTTGCACCTGAACACATAGTCTTTGAGAGAAATACTGTGCTCCCTTTCCATAACAGATGCACACAGCTCTACTGTAATCCACATAATGAAACCCTTAGAAACCTCTTTCCAAGTGCCACACACACATATACCTCAAGAGGTTTTCTTGGGCACTTAAAATACATTTTCAAACTTTTATTAGTTTCATTTGTCTACTAACAATGCCCAACAGTGGATATGCAGGCATAACAGGACTAAGACTTCTTTGTCTTTTTTTTTTTTTTTTTGGTAAATTTTTCTAGACGTCTCTTCCATCACACATCAAGTTAAGGTTTGTGTTTAACTGAATTCTGGGGTGGAAATGACATTTTAAACCTTTTGAAATAAAATGGCAGTCTCCTTTGTCTTACTAAGGTAAAACTTTAGCTACTTCTTTCTTTATCCGAAAGCACAATAAAAACCATAATATTTATTGATTGATTTAATTTCCTGTTTTCCTCACATATCTCTTATTTCCTCTCAATCTCTTTACTGACACTGTAATCAAACGAACTATTTAAAAAATAATAATAATAGTTATAATAATATAATAATAATAATAAATTTAGATATTTATATATTTATATATATATATATATATATATATATATATATATATATATATATTTAAATTGTTTTAAAAATTGTGCAAATGATACCACAGCCGAAGGACAGTCATATTTTTTTGAAAAATGGATATAAAACCCTGTAATATTTATTGATTTTGCTATGTTTCCGTAACGCATCACTCATATTTAATCTCCAGCTCTGCACTGACACAGCAACCAAGTGAACTAATGTTTTTATTTTATTTTAAAATTGTTTTACAAATTGTGCAACTAATGCCACAACTGAGAATTTTATTTACAAATTGATATAAATCATTTTCACAGATGAATTCATTAAATTTTAGATTAAAGATAGTTTATAAGATAGTTTTTAATCATAGATTTTTTTAATTGTTTAACCTACAAAAAGTGCATTCAAAAAGCAGCAAAAAATCAGCGATGCAGACATGATTAAACAGTTTCTTAGACAAAAAGTAAAAATCCAACAAAAAAATAAAATAAAAAACACATTCATTAATACATGCTAAAACAGATATTTTCTCCCTCAAAATGTGCCATTTTTCTTTCATGGCTCCATGTACACATCTGCCCAACACTCACACACACACACACTCTCTCCAGCCTCTCTGGTTCTGTTTCTTTCAGCAGAGCCCGTTAATTACAGCCTACCGCTGCAGGCAGCTTCAAACCACCCCTAATTTAGAGTTCCATTACAGTAAACTCTTCCACATGTGCATCCAAGCTAGGGTGGCCACGTCTAAGGAAGGAGCTCTGCAGATAGGCACACGCCCATAACCAGCCACAACAAGGCCTTGCCATCTCCCCCCTCCCACTCTTTTTTTCTCCAGGTCTGGTTTTCATCAGAGACTGTGTGCCCTCGAACCCATCCCTGCCCATATTGCCCCCCTTCCCCAAACCCCCTCCCGCTGCTGCTGCAGCTCCGTCCATGACCCCTCAGAACTGTTCCATATGTAACAGATATCATTTAGGGCTCAGCATTCAAAACCACACATTGTTGAAATCACCGTGAGGCAGCATAGGATAAATTCTTCACAACTGAAGCGAAGTGGAGCTGCTCGCTCTCAGGCCAAATGTGCTATTTGCTGAAGTAAAAGCGTTAATGTGAACTAAAATGATAGCATAATTACATTTTCCACACATATCAGTCATTGGGAAATATTTGTTATATCCACCGGGAATGTTACAGATTTCTATTCCAATATTCCAATTGAAATGCTTAATTTCTACTGTCATATAAAAGGCATGAAATATAATCAGATATAATTATATGCTAAAACAGTCAATTAAGATATGAGATAAGATTAAATAAGATAAGAAAAATCTTGAAAATATTGTACATTTTCTCAGATTATTTCTCAGATTAAGGTAAGATTATTTTGTTTATGATTTATATATATTTTAATATATTTATTTTAAAATGTATATATTCATTTTTATGTACATGTTTTTTAAATATTTTATTTATCTAAATCCTTATTTATTTATTCATTTATTTATTACCAGATAGGACAAATCAAGTATTGTATATTTTCTGAAATTAAACAAAGATTATTATTTAAATTAATGATTATACATTTAAATATATTTACTTATATTTTTAAAAGGCATATTTTATTCATTTTAAAACAGTTTTATGTATTTGGATATGTATTTATTTGTTTATTTGTTTAAATATACATTTTATTTAATTATTTATGTATTTATTTTTAAATGGAATTAATAAGACACAGGATGAAAAAATTAGAAACTGGACTAAATACAGCATAGAATAAAAATGGTCTAAACAAATGGTCTTCTGGAAATACAAATCTGGCCCTCGCTATAATATTTTGGGGTTGCATTAACTTCTGAACTCTTGACTCTCACCAGTAGTGAGAACATCAAGAAATAAAATGAAGTAGTACGTTGGGAATAAAATAAAAAGCTGAAGAAAAGAAAAAAAATTACCTGCGAGAGAGAGTATGACAGAGGAGAAAAACATCAAAATCACACCCAAAAAACTTTTACAGGGAGAGAAGAAGAAAGCAGAAAAATAGTGGACAAGGAGGAGAAAAAAAATAGGGGAACCGGGGAAAATCCAAATCTCATGCAGCCATTTGAAAAGAGGGGAACTGATTGAAAAGGGATCTGTGTGTTCCAAGAATTTTCCCAAACACAATAAAGAATTAATAAAACACTTGGCGCCTGCGTATTTTCATGAGTCACATCGGCAAAGAGTTTAACAGAGTATGTTCTGCTTTTATGGCAGGCGGGCTGTGCAGAAAGTGAGCTCATCCTAGGGCCCTCGCCCTCTTTCTCTCTGGCACACACACACACACACACACACACACACACACACACACACACACACGTGTAAGTACATACACACATGTTCTCTCATTACTGCTATTCTCTGGCTGACCCTTACACACATGCTCATTCAAACTCCTCTAGCCCACTCTGGGCTGAGAGGGGGGCAACGGCTGGCACCCACCGCAGACCCAACGTTTGCAGCGATTATAAGAACAGGCTGGGACTTTCCAAAAGCCTGATTTCACCACCGTTTCTACATTGCTCCTCACAGAACAAACACATCATTAGCAGAGCATGCTGAGGCCTATTAGCCACAGAAAAAGAAAGAAAGATTGAGCGAGATGAAGAGAGAGAGAGAGAGAGAGAGAATGCTCCTGGCATGGTTGGGTGATGCGCTGTGTATCTCTGACAGAATCAGCTCTATGTGATTCATGGCTCATCGGGGCTGGGCCGAGTGACGTCCTCTGAAGTATTGCAGTTTGCCACTGTGAAAAAGGTAAGCAGGTTGTGTTTAGAGGAAGATAAGTATCCCGTTCAACTCAAAAGAGAATTGCCTTTTGCCGATCAAATGTCCCTGTTGCCGAAGGTTTCAAATTCTTGCTTGGAAAACAACAAATGAATACATACACTAATGGTCAAAAGTTTTAAATAATTATGAATTTTTTTCATGTTTAGAAAGACGTCTCTTATGCTCACCAAGGGTGAATTTACTGTAAGTGATCAAAAACAGCTGAAACTGTATTACTGTAAAATATTATTACAATTTAAAATAACTGTTTTATATTTGAATATGTAAAATGTCATTTATTCCTATGATGCAAAGCTGAATTTTCAGCATTATTACTCCAGTCTTCAGTGTCACATGATTCATCAGAAATCATTCTAATATGCTGATTTGGTGCTCCACAAAAATATAACATCTTTTCAACATTTTTATAAATACGAAAATGTTTCTGGAGCACCAAATCAACATATTGAGCCATCACAAAAATCACTCCTAACTGGTATGCAATGAAAAAGTATTTTTTGAAAAACCCAAGGCGTCATAGGAGGCATTAACCGCCGGAGCTGATGGCGAGTTATTTTTTTCCTCCCTCTTCCTGGCTAAAACCACAATCCATTCTTCCTCCAAAGCTGTGACGGATTTGGGATGGTACAGCGGTTTGGGTTCATTTCCTGTCTACACTCGGAATATTTCCACTCCTTCGTTCTAGGCTCACGGCGCTCTACTTTAAAAGCTACTTTAACTTTCCACATTAGCTTTCCTGCTGTCGATCAGCGCTAAGACGGATTGACACATCCGACCGTATACTTTTAAACAGCTCCAGAAAGGCAGAGGAACCGTATATTGGAGGCCACAAGAGTGATCAAATGTCTCATGGACAAAGGCTCTGGAAACTCAAGCTCACTTAAAGAGCACATATAAATTGTTCCATTCCTAAAAAGCAAGTCAAAACAAGAAGGAAAAGGAGAGATAGCCACTTTCATCTAATCAGACTCATTGGACCAGCAACAAAAAGGTCATGGGTTCGATTCCCTGGGAATGCACTAAATGCTTCACGAAAAAACCTTACATTTCCGAGGGGCACAACATTTAATATGCAAATAATATGCAAAAAATAACTCAAACCCAGACAAAACAACTGGGTTTCTTTCACAGCAATGCCATCAAAAAACTATTTTTGTTCCTCAATGAACCTTTCAGTAAAAAATCCATTTGAACATTTTAATAATCTAAAGAACCTTTTGTGCATTTGTCTTCATAAAACCAGATGCCAATAAAGAACCGTTATTTTTTAAACTGTGTTTATTGATGACCAGATTCTTAAAATGCATGCACAGTAAAAGTATTAAATGCTTCACAAAAACTTGAGGGACACTACAGTTTAAATATGCAAAACACAAACCACATCTGACCCTAAAAAGATGAGATCTGCTTGTAGTTTGCATATTTTCTGCTGAAAAATAATTGTCGCATCCTGCATAAAACATGAGCGTACGTGTCCGAGGGATGATTACAGCAAGCTTTGATGGATAAAACTTGATATCTACTTGTTATGCACAGGAGACATTACAATAAGACACAGCTCTGTGTGCTGTAACCTTGAATGAAATCTGTATGGAATCAACTGAAGAAAGATGTTTGGAGACGAGACGCTTTGTGTGGAAAGTCTGCAGCTGAGGAACCTCCAGGCGCTGTGGAGGTCACATGGTCATAAGGAGGGTCAGAACTGAGTGCTGAAGGTTCAAAGGCCAGACGTCATTAACACGCACATACAAACACACATTAATTCAGAAAGAAAACTTTTTAATGATTCATTTCTTGTTTTATTTCCCCCCTACATCCCCTATCCCAGCATCACAGCAGGGGACAGTAGTAACAGTGCTGTCAAGTGGCAACAATAAACAATAATAAAATACAGCCTCGCCGAATTGGTCCAATGCAAAATTAAACAAAGCATATAATTGTCATCAGGCAGTCGTTTCCGAGAAAGCCCTTCATAAACCTTTTTATTGTGGGAGATAAAACTGACACATTTAAATTCCTCTGCTTTCTGACAGGGCAAATGGTAGCACAACATTAAGAGTGACGGATGATGTTCTGCTTCGGAGTCACATATCCCATCAATTAAAACCCGTCTGACACTGAACCCTTTCCTGGCACCCAACAAACATTCTTCACACCCAATCACTGTACAACACTGACAATGCCATAATTTCCATCACACCACTTGGGTATAACTTGCGCCTCAAGTAATAATTTAAAGGAGTGTATTGTGTAGTCTCACAGCTCCAGATGTAAGGCTCAAGTACCCTGTCATTCACTATAAACCATACAACTCTTACCTCTTACACTGGATATCATTTAACACTCTCATTAACATTTCCCACTTCTAAACTAAGACAATCAATAAGGTAACTCTTTATTGCCTGACAAGGTAACTCCTCTCAAAGTTTTGAATTAATTACCCTAAAAATATTATATAGCTACAAAAATGATAGAAATATTATAAAAAATTATTAAAATTATATAAATATATATATATATATATATATATGATTTTATGATCATAAATCATAATTTTACAAATAATGAAAAATGTAAAGATATATTTTAAAAACTAATTTAAAAACAATAATTTTATATATATATATATATATATATATATATATATATATAATTATTATTTATTACAATTATTTTAAATATTTTATAAATATAACATCATGTTAACAAATCTTTTTACAGTTATATTATTTAAAAATGAAATTAAAATTGTTGTTTTTTATTTTATTCTATATATTTATATAATATATATATTTAATAATAAATCTTAAATGTTTTCAAAAAGCTTTTTAATTCATTAACAGTCCCTTTTTATACTATATTATTTACACAGGTGTAAGTCGCACTTGTTCTAAATTCCTTTTTTTTATGAAATAAATAAATAAATAACCAAACTCCTGAGGTTTGGACGAGTAATGGAAAGAGTGATGGGATAAACAGAGTAGACGAAAGACAGTTCTGACAACTCTGTTCCACAACGTGATGTGGACAAGGTAAGCGCAGGCACACTGAAAGAGCGGATAAACAACAACAAAAAAAGAAACATATTTATAGACTCATAAAACATCTGAACGGAGGGAAAACGAACACGACCAGTGAGCTTATTTATTCCTGTACTCCTCTGTAAGCCTGAAGTATTCCTCTGTGGGAAATGAGATTAAATAATTGGTTAAGGATCAGAGCATTAACATGATCGTTACTAGATTGTAGTTGTGGTTTATTACATAGCATAATCAGACAAGAAATCAGATTTATAAAAACAAATGACATTGCCGCTGAGCTAAACTAGCCGTTTCAGATGAACACAGTTTATTTAATCAGAGCAATAGAAGGTAATAAATGGTGCTCATTACAGTAGCACTGGCACAGGGAGCATTCGCGCTAGTAAGTATAAACACACACTAACATAGACACATTAATAAAAGCCCTGACACACACAGGAACTTTCATAAGCAGATGTCGGACACCCTCCCTGTTTCACAGACACACAGCCTGACATATAAAGTCTTATATACACATGCAGTCAAAGGGATACATCCCTGCACACCTGCAAAAATATACAGGGGAAGCAGTGATCTGACGGTTTCCTTCATAATTACAGAGGACAGAACAAAGTCCCCCCACCTTCTCTGATCCCCCATGAACCACCTGTTCATCCCCTCCCTGCCACTTACATTCTATCACCCCCCAAAATTCCTGAGAGTCATGGATAAACTCCTGGATTTATGATCCCAAGCCAGAAAGAAGCCGAAGCTGAGCTGAAGACTGAAGTAAAATTGGGATCTAGACAGAAAGACTGTGGGGTGGTCGGTAACACTCTACAATACGGGTGCACAAATATGCAATAAATAATGCATAACTAATGCACAGTTAATCATGAGTTAATGTATAACTCATGAAGAAATAAACCATTTATTAATGATTACTGCACCAGCCACTAATGAACATTCTATATGATTCATAGATTAAGTAATCAATAAATTGTTATTAGTTAAATGTGTCATAATGTATTAATTCCCTAATAACTAATAAAGTAACTTCTTATGTTAATTACCACAATGGGTTGAAGCATGCATTTCAACTCCTAGTTGTCTGCTTTAATTAATCATTAGCTAATGATTGGCAAAGCTATCGGTATGTATGACTTTACTTGTTGAGGCACAGAACTATTAGCTAATTGTTAAGTAATATGCCACTGTGGTTGTAGATTTTGAATGAGTTAGTTAGTCAGGTGCCTCAACAAGTAAAGTCGAAACATAATGAAATTGCGACTTTTTTCTCTTTTTATCAGAATTGTAAAATATAAATTCATAATTCAGAGATATAGACATGAGATTCTGAGAAGAACAAATGTTTAAATCGCAAGATATGAACTCTTAATTCTAAGGAAAAAGTCCGGATTGTGAGATATAAACTAGCAATTGTGAGAAAAAAGTCTAAAGATCTATATTCGTTATTACTTTTTTTATTATTTATTTCGTTGCGGAAACATAAAGACAGAATTGTGAGATATTAACTCAGTAATGCAAAAAAAGAAAGTTAGAATTTTGAGTTTTTATCTCACAGTTTTGAGTTTATATTAAAATGTAAAATTAAAAAAAAATAATTTATGCATTTAGCAGACGACTTACAGTGCATTCAGGCTAATAATTTCAATCCTTTTTTGTGTTTCTGGGGAATAGAACCCCCAACCTTGCGCTTGATAGCGCAATGCTCTACCAATTGAGCTACAGGAACACTATTATATTATACTACAGTTCTGTTTTTTTTTTTTTTTCTGAGTATACATTCCAAAATTTTGACTTCTTTCACTGAATTCAAAGAAAACTGTTTGTAAGAAATTGATAATCTCAGAATTGCAATGAAAAAATTCAAATTGTACGATAAAAAGGCACAATTACCTTTTTTTATTTTTTTATTCTCTGGCGGAAACAGGTTTCCATACATAACAGACTGAAATAAAAGTGAAATTTTAAAGTAATTCTTGTAAAACGTACACCAATAATCTTTGTTTTATTTCCAAGCTGGAATTTTATTTTATTTTTTTACAGTATACCTATCATAAAAACATTACTAAAAATAAACTATAAAAGATTCAGGAAGTAACACTGAACATCTAATACTTGTGGTTAAGGTTGGGGGTCGAGTTGATATGATGATAAACAGTGAAGAAAAAACATATTTCACTGTCACTCAAAAGGGAAAATACAGTCAAGAATATAATGACAGCAGTTTGCCCAAACACACAAACACATTAAGACACTCCCGTATTCCATTACAGTTGCTGTACCACTGAGATCAGACTCCACAGTCCCGCTGGAGTCAGAGTGGGAGTTTTGGTTTTGGTGGAACGTGAATATCTGGTTTGACAATAGTTTGTTTTTCCTTGTCTCTGCTTCTTTTGTCTGAGTTCATGTAAACTCATGTTGCTGATATGTGAGACATAAACAGCTGAAGACAGAAAAGGGCTGGCCCATTCCTTTCTCATTAAAAAAAAAAATAAAGTACCGTGAATACATTTGTTTGTGCAAGTGCTAAGTAAGTCTGTTGTTTTCAATGTTGTAATATGCTCAAGCTGCTCCTCTGGCCCAGATGTGTGTGTTTGGATGTGAATATTCTGTCAGATGTTAAAAGAAGACATCATAAATCACGACTGGCTCTGACACTATTAAACACTGCTGGCATAAACTTTCAAAAAAAAAAAACTTTCAGCTCATGAAAATCTCACACACAACCTGTTGAAAAGCAAAAGAAAGCAAATTTCTTTCAGATCATAGACTGATCTAAAGCACCGAGTTAGAAAAACACAAAGAACAGGTGCTACAGTCAATACAAAGGACTTCACAGTACTGAAGTACAGCTACCAGGTAACACAAGACAAAAATCAACACAAAAAGCCATTGATATGTGTATTTATGTATGTATTTTGTTACTTCTCACAATAGAACAAATGGAAAACTTAGTCAAAGAAACTACACTGTACAAAGCCAATATGTAGATGTTACTTAAGGGATAGTAAACTCACAGTCCATATACCTCATATGCTATATTCCAAGCCTTCGGAAGCCATAAAATGGGTTTGTGTGCGAAGCAAACCCAAATTAACTAACAACGTGCCTGTGTCTGGACTACTGAGTCAACTCAAGAGCCGGAACAAATCATTCAGATCAGTTTTGTGAATTAGATCAACTAATTCATTGAAAAGATCAAACTTATTTATACATGACTGCTTCTCTTATGTAGAGCTAGGGCAGATCTCAAAATGATGAGTGATAAAAAAGTACATTTTGATTGGTCCCTTGCATTATCACTAAAATATGGCTTCAAAAGACTTGGAATATAGTGTGAGTTATAAGCATTATTTTTATAATATACAGTGACTTTGCATCCGTTTTGAGGTTTAACATCTATAGTAACCATTCCCTGTGACTGTATGGAAAACACATTCATAGATCTTCCTCCTCTGTCCCTTTAAAGAACTTAACTTGACGCATCTCGATGTATCCAGAAGTATAACATTGTTTATTAAACTGTAATAAAAACCGGTAATGCAGCTGCTACCAGATTTTAGCTTTATTGACAGAACAGTTCTACACCGCATGAAATGCTCGTGAAAACACCTTTCCCTAAACCACAAGCTGCACACACTTCGTCTCGACCAATCTCAGATTTACACACATCAACTTGTTAGCCACAGGGCATCAACACTTAAGGGGCCAGAAGAAAACAACACCTGTCAAAGAAATGTTTTACATATGTCAAGGTACAACTCACCAGGTCAAGGTATGCGTCAACGTAACAAGTCATTTCTTTAAACACATCGCGAATCCAGAAAACTCTCGCACGCGCTCCAGTTAGAACGAATTCAAGTGAACCGAGTCGCGCGAGCGAAACGAACGGACAAAAAGTTACAATCAATGCGATTATTTCATCACTCTCTAGATCGCATCTACTCTAGTTCAGTTTTAAATCACCATATGCATATGCACCATATCTGACAGACATGAGAGGGTAAACTGATGAAAACATCATTTGATCGGTTCTGTGAAAGTTAAACTCACCCACTGTGACTAAAATCCGCGAAGAGAAGCGCGCACCCTCCGTTTCTTTCACACTACACGGTCGTTTATTTCCCTCTTCTTCCTTTTCTCTGCCTCTCTCGCTCTCTTTCCCTCCCTCTTTCTCTTCTTTTCGTCTCTCTTAGAAATAATTATGCGCTCTGATTCATGAACCCTCTCTGGGTCACGTGACTCCACCCTTCAACTATACAGTACTTTTTTTTCACAAGCCGTAAAATGCCTAGAGGGAAGGAACAGAGGCAAGCTTAAATTTCTGTTTTTAATTCTCTGCCTCTCTTTCTTTCTTTCTCTTCTTTTCACTCATTGAACTCTGTGTATTCACAAAGTGACAAGCACTGAGTAGCACGTGATGTAGGAACGTCAGGAGGAACTCTCTAGTTAAAATGCTGGATACAGTTTCTTCTTATCTAAGGCTACATGAAATCTTACTTGACTGATACATGTTCCTGGTCTTATTGTGAAGGGTTCATTGGTGCATGTTATTCCGGTTGGAAAAAAAATACTGTCTTTGCAATCACTTTTGTCATCAAAATGCAATGAGGTGCTTCAAACACCGCGTGAAAGTGCAAAAACACTAAATCATGCTATTCATGCAATGTGAATTACAAACTTGCATGAACAATAGTAAATATACACAGGAAAACATGTAAAATGATGTTGGATTAACAAATTGAAAGGATTAAATAAACCAAAAACATCCACCAATGCATCATTTTAGGGTTTACACCAACAGTAATGATTTATCTGCCACAAAAGTCCACAAGAAAATGTAATCTTTTTGATGATGGGAGACTGTAAATCTGGGAAGTTCCAAACTTTATGGTGCAGAGGGTGTGTCTGTCTATATGTGTTTTATATCAGTACAATGTGCAGTTTGTGTTTGTATGGAACAGTTCTGCGCTGGCTTGTTTGTGGTTCTGGGCGTTTGCCTGGTTTCTTCCTAAAGCTGCCATTCTGTACTGGCTTTGGTCAAAAGAAACCCCCAGAAACCTCACTCTGAAGACACACCTTAACTGGCTAACCTAAACTTTTTGACAGTGCCATCTCAAGCTCAGGGAGATGGCATGTCAGGTTCAGCCTTGGCTCTGATGGTAATTCAAATGGAACACTTGTTTTTATTTTAAACTAAATTATTAGTTCAACAAAAATATATTTACATGTGATCATATTCTTATGTTTTAAAAGGTTAGCTGCACATGAAACAACATCACTGTGTAGAAAAGTTCTATTCAGTTTGAATTGGACTAAATATGAACTTCATGTCAAATAACATTTGAGAATGTTCTCAGCATTCTGATTTTTATTTACTAAGATAAGCCCTTTACTAAAATGAGCTCAGCTAAAGTGAAGCAGTAGGACACTTCAGCAGGGCTGGCGCTAGGTCTCAAAACACAGTCAACAGGAAATGGTTTGCTTTGCCACACAAACCAACGCTACACAGCTTTATCTGCATAACACTCTATGTAAACATACTGAATGTCTGTCAAAAGAACTACTAATTTAGAATTAGATCACAAAGAATATGAGGATATTTAATTCGAATGGGAAAAAAATTGATAAAAAAAGATATTCAATGCTTTAGGAGTCTCTAAATCATTTCAGAATACTTAGTATATGGATTTCATTTCTCTTACATTCATGTTGGAGCATCTAGTTTACCAAGTTTCAAACAATATTACAGTATGTGCTGTCATTTACCGTGTGTTTCTGGGTGAGTGTGTCTCTGTGTGTTAGTAGCAGGAGAGAGGTCAGAGGTTAGCAGTGTTTGTGTTTCATTGTCAGTGAAGTGTGTTGGAGGTTGAGATTTATGATCTCTGTGTTGGGAGACTGCAGAGTCGAGGATAATGAATATAGATCAGACTGCTATCTCTCTCTCTTCCTCTCTCGCGCCCCTCTTTCTCTCACACTACCTGTCTGTCTTTCTGTGTTCATCTTTCAGTCTTCCACTTTGCATTTCACTTTCACCTGCTTTACTCTCCCTATTTCCTGTTATTCTGCTTTTATACAGAATTCTTGTATTTGAATATGCCTACTTAGTAGTGTATTGGCATTGATGGCTTAATGAAGAACCTTTAACATCCAAACTTTCCACTGCACAAAAACTTTTTTATAGCGCAAAAGGGTTCTTAAAGTGGTTATATTAAGAATTGCTCACTGAAAGGTTCTTTGAGGAACCCAAAATGGCTCTTACATGACATCACTGCAATTCTGGAACCCTTTGTCTACGTCTTGATTTTTCACAGGTGTTTACCAAAATTTTGAATGATTGCATTGTGTGTTTTAGGGCTGAAAGAAATGTCTGTAAACTTTTTTCTTTTCTCTTTTACAGTAAATGACAGTCTGAATATGGAATTGGAATTCAGATACTAATATCTTAAAGGGTTAGATCACTCAAAAATTTAAATGAACCTGTGTTTTACTCACCCTCAAATCATCCTAGGTGTATGTGACTTTCTTCTTACAGACGAATCCAATCAGAGTTATATTCAAAATTGTCCTGGCCCCTCCAATCCTTTCGATGGGGGTAAGCGGGTGTTGGTTGTCAACAGTTCAGAAGACATGAAATAAGGTGCGCACATCCATAATAAAACATCCCTCACACGGCTCTGGGGGTGAATAAAGGCCTCCTGTAGCGAATACATGCATTTTTGTAAAATAAAATATCCATATTTCAAATGTAATAAACACTTTGTTCTCACTTCCAATGACTGTGGTACGCAGAAGACGATCAGGCGGATGTCTGAGGTGAACTAACCCTTTAATGACTCTTCCTTTAAATATGCATGGGCATTGATTGAGTAGTAGTTGTCATAATAACACATTAGGAGAACTATATTGGATGACACACTGTGTCTGCTGAGATTCTGAAGTCCCAGTACTGAGGAGCGATAAGATTCACAGTTTAAAAAACGTGGCTCTTTTCAAGCTGTGAAAGTTGTTCCTTATAGATAAATTGTAGGTTATTGAAACACCTTCAGTAAATTGCTAAATTGGGTGTTGTAAAATTTTTAAAATTAGCACAACCCACTGTAAAAACAATTTGGTGTAGGAACAATTTTCACTCTAGATTATTTCACACTTATTTACAAAATAAACAGCAAGTAACAATTAATTAAACATGAGATTTTGAAGTAAAAACACTGAAATAGTGTTTTCGTGAATACTTCACGAGTATCCAAAAATCATTTATCACAGTGTATTTGAGCACAGGCTCTCTGTCATTTGCTCCACCTCTCCCCCTCTTTCACCCCTAATGGTTGCATTTGTCACTCTTTGCTATGACATCATTAGTCATATTAAAGGCCTCTGAAATCATCGTTATTTTATCCTTCCTCCTTCATTCGTTTTCATCCATGACCTTCTTTCCCTCTGAGTTAATTGTCAGGAGTGCAAAATAAATAAACGAATAACATTTCCACTAAGACGTATATTTATTTTTGCCATGGACTAGCGGGCCTGGATGAAAAAGAGACGGGGAAGAAAACGAAAAAGGGAGGGAGAACGAGCAGAGACACATGTAAGGTTTAGAAGTGGAGGTCATATTTCATGTTGGAAAGTTGTAATGTTTAGAATTTAATATGATTTATATTTGAGTTAATATACTAGAAGTATATTTACAATGTTTAGTCAGTTAATTATTTACACCTTTATGTGTTTACATATTTAATGCAGTAAGGATATTCTGCTGAATCTGCCTATCTGATTCACTCACGTTTATCTCAGTCTAAGTCCTTGCTTCTGATTGGTTAGTGATGTCACGTGAAAGGCCGTGTGGAAGGAAGTGTTGTTGTTGTGACGGTGTTCAGTAAAAGTGCCGCTTGACTGAAGTCTTCTGTCTCCATTCTGCTGTTCATTATTATAAAGAGTGATCTACCACCACATAACGAACCCTCACGTTACATTTGGTGGCAGTGTGGTGTTATTTTGGTGGTTTTATTCCTACGAACTGTGGATGCGGTCATTTTTATTTTTTTTGCGCTATCTGGATTTTACACTCTTTGTGAACAGTGGATTTACTAACAACTACTGTGGAGATATTAAGGGACTATTGCGGTATTTGTTTACTTATTTATTTTTCCACTTTACGTGCTTTTTGTGAGTTTTGGGACTGGATATTTTGTCACCATGTCGGCTGATGAAAGTGAAACTGGGCTGCAGTCTTCCCCCACGCGACGACGGCGCGATGCTAACGTTACATCAACAGGTGCTGTTTCTCTAGCCACATGTGCTGTCTCCAGTGCCCTAAAAATTGATCTTCCACCTGCTTTTAAAGGAGATGGGACTGAATCATTCACAAGTTGGTCTCGACGTTTTGAAGTGGCAGTGCAGGCTATGAGTTCAACTGATACAGATCTGTATACGGTGATGGCTTCTGTCCTCCCTACTCGCCTAGCAGATGCTGCATTTCTGTATTGGGACAGCCTTCCTTCTTCTATCCAGAAGGACTATGATTCAGTAAAGGAGAAACTCAGGGACGTTTTTGGACCAATATACTCCCTGCCATTCTTCCAGACACATGTGAATGCTCGACCTCGTCGACCAGGTGAAAGTTTGGATGTGTACAGTGCTGACATCACTCGTCTTGTATTAGAAGCCTTTCCAAACTATGACCACAATGCACTGGAAGGTGAAAAATTTCGCCGCTTTGTTGCTGGCTTGGACCCAAATCTTCAGTCAAAAGTCCATGTGATGGGTGCAGAGGATCTTGAGGATGCCCTGCGTATCGCCAGCCGGTGTGAGAGGGCGCGTGCAGCACTCCAACTGACAACTGTAGGGTCTCCACACTCTCACGCTTCAGAGCAGGTAGCTATGGTTCGTCCTAAATCTACTGATGATAAGCTTCTGCATGCAGTTGAGCAGCTGACTCTTACTGTCAACAGTTTACAAAGTGAAGTACACCTATTAAGAGAGAAACACAGCCACCTAGCTCAGCGTCTGGACTCCCAAACTGAAAGGTTTTCCTCTGATGATGCTCGATACAGTGCACGCAGTGTCTCTCCACAACCCTATTATAACAGACAACACCGCAGAGACAATTACTCACCTGAGCAGTATCATGGTCGTGATCCAGGGTCCTGCTATGACCGTTGTCCTCCTTCCCCTGTTACTCAGAGAGACCGTCAATGGCATGACAATGACAGACGTGACCGTCATCGCTCTCCCTCACGCCAGTCCTATCAGTACTCCAGGTATGGTCGCCATGACAAGGATGATACGAACAGATACAGACGCAGCCCTAGTCCTGCTCCACAGGGAAACAGGGATGCCAGTCCACATGCTAGAGGTAGTGTTCGCTTCAAGTCTCCTGAACGATATTCGCACTCTGATTCCAACCGTCAGGGAAACTTCCATTAGCTGCTGTTGAGGGGCAAACATCAGCTACTGTCTCACTGCCCCAAAAGGATTTTCCCAAGTTAATGCCTGACAAAAATGACTCACACTCTGATGATTCTGTCTCTTCTACAATCTTGGCTATTGTTGAGGGCATTGAAGTGTGCACTTTAATTGACTCTGGTTCTACTGTTTCCATTGTGAGCGAAGATTTTCGTAACTCTCACCCAGCATTGAAAAAACGCCCCATGACACCCTCGTCTCTGCCAGCTCGCTCAGTCGATGGACAGTGCCTGGACATTTTAGGCAAGTTAACGATTGGTATCAGACTTGGACATCAGGTATGGCAACAGGACTTTGAAATTCTCAGAGGTGCTTGCCAGCCAGTCATTCTTGGGTTTGATTTTCTACGGAAACACCATGCCCTCCTTGACATAAACAACAAAATGCTGCAACTTTGGGACATGAAAATTCCTCTCCTGCCCAAAGGACATGAAGTGGCCGCCTGCTGTAATGTATCTGTGCTAGCGCCCACTAAGATTCCAGCTATGAGTGAAACTCTCATCACAGCCTGTGTGTCAGCAGCTACACCTGCTTCTCCCATGCCAACTGACTATTATGGTGTTCTCATGCCCAACCCATTGTGTGACATCATTGTGGCACATTCTCTCAGTGAGGTTCAGAATGGTACTACAGTGGTTCGAATCTTAAATCCCTCCCGAGATGACGTTGAGCTGCATTCAGGTCAACACCTGGGTGAGTTTCATTCAGTTTCATCTGTTGACATCGTATCAGGGGAAGGGACAGGGTGTGCAACCTCCCCTGTGCATGATATAGCTCCACCTGTCCAGATAAATGACAGCGACCTGTCCCCTTCCCAAGTTCAGTCTCTGAAATCACTGCTTCAGAAATACTCAGCAGTATTCAGTAAACACTCAGAGGACAGAGGTCGCACGAGCATCATCAAGCATCAAATCCGCACTGGTGAGGCCACACCAATTAAACAGAGAGCCTACAGAGTGACACCAGAACAGAGAGCTGAAATACAGACTCAAGTTGACAACCTGTTAAAGGCAGATGTCATTGAAGAAAGCTACAGTCCCTGGGCTGCGCCAGTTGTTTTGGTGCGCAAGAAAAATGGCACATGGCGTTTCTGCCTGGACTATAGAAAACTTAATACAGTGACAATCAAAGATTCCCACCCTCTTCCGAGAGTCGATGACGCACTGGATGCTTTGTCGGGCTCTGCCTGGTTCTCCACAATGGACCTACAACATGGCTATTGGCAAGTCGAGCTGCAGGAGGAAGACCGTGAAAAAACAGCATTCACAACAGGTAGTGGTCTTTATCACTTTAAAGTTATGCCAATGGGTCTCACCAACGCTCCAGCCACATGCCAGCGTTTGATGGAAATGGTACTTCGTGGCCTCCCATGGAGAACATGTCTAGTGTATTTGGATGATGTCCTCATCTACAGCCGCTCTTTCAGTGAACATCTCCAGCACCTGGAAGAAATTCTCTCCAGATTCCAGTCAAGTGGCCTGAAGCTGAATCCCTCAAAATGCTGTTTTGCCAGGGATCAAGTACAGTTTCTGGGTCATGTTGTATCCAAAGACGGCATTCAGCCAGACCCGCGGAATGTGAAAAGTGTCCAAGACTGGCCTACTCCACGGTCAGCTACAGAAGTAAGAGCATTTCTGGGACTTTGTTCATATTACCGCAAATTCATCCGAAGCTTTGCACATCACAGTGTTCCTCTACATGCTCTCACAGAGAAGAATGCACCTTTCCAATGGCCTTCTCAATGTCAGGATGCATTCACTTATCTGAAACATGCACTCACAAACCCTCCAGTGGTTTCTTTCCCTGACTTTACTGTGCCATTCTCCCTCTACACAGATGCTTCAGGCTCTGCAATTGGTGCTGTGCTTGCTCAGAGGCAAGGGGATCAAGAAAAAGTGGTTGCTTATGCTAGTCATGTTCTCACAAAAGCAGAAAGAAAATGGTCAACATATGACAGAGAACTCTGGGCCATTGTCTGGGCCGTGCGACATTTTCGCCACTACCTTTACAAACAGCCCTTTGTTATTGTAACTGATCACAAACCTCTCCTGGGTCTCAGGAAAATACCCATTGACAATGACAGAACTGGTCGCCGTGCACGCTGGGCCCTTGAACTTGATCCTTTTGAATGGACTGTAATTTACAAGGATGGCCACAGTCACCTCAATGCAGATGCAATGTCACGTCGCCCTGCTGACATCAGACCAACTGAGCAGAGCACCTCCTCCAGTGCTTTTGGTAATCCGCACTCTGACAAGAGACATTCTAATCTGAGTCCTGTGAGTCTGTCTAGTCCGGTCAGTTTTGTACATCACAGCCTCTGCAGTACTGATACAAAGCCAGTTTGCTGTAACCTGACTGGACCACAATCTCCTCCGACCTCCTCACAGTGTGTTCAACAGTCTGTCTCCTCCACATTTGTGCTGCAGTTCCCTGAAGAGGATTTTAAAAAGGAACAACAGCGAGACCCCGTACTGTTAGAGGTTATTAGCTGGACAGTTAAGGGACAGAAACCCCCATACTGGCGCATGAAAAAACGCACACTTGTTGAGAAAGCATTTTGGCAAGAATTCCACAGACTTACTTTTCATAATGGTGTGCTCTGCCGTAAAGTTTTCAACCCATCCACAACATCAGTGCTCCATCAACTGATTGTCCCTCATGCTTTGAAAGACACTGTTCTTCAGATGCTGCATGGAAATCCTGTAACTGGTCATTCATCTGCTGATAAGGTCCTGAAACGTGCTCAACAGCTGTGCTACTGGCCCTTTATGTCACGTGACATCAAGATGTGGTGCAAGCAATGTACTCCATGTGACGCCAGACGGAGTCCCACACCTTATCAGAGAGCTCCAATGAAAACAATTGTTGCTACTGAGCCATTCCAAAAGGTCGCAGCTGACATACTTGAGCTCCCCATCACGAGTCGTGGCAACAGGTATGTGCTTGTTGTCCAAGATTATTTCTCCAAGTATGTCAACCTCTATGCCATTCCAGACCAGCGCGCCATAACAGTAGCGAAATGTCTGTTTGAAAACTTCATCTGTGAGCATGGTATTCCGGAAATGCTTCACACTGATCAGGGACGTCAGTTTGAATCTGACCTGATGAAACATCTGTGTGACCTGCTGTGCGTGCAGAAAACACGAACCAGCCCATATCATCCTCAGTGTGACGGCATGATTGAGAGGTTCAACAGGACACTTATTGATCAGTTAGCCAAGACACTTCTTCAGCAGTCTGGGGAATGGGATGACTGCCTCAACCAAGTTGCTTTGGCTTACAATACCAACCCACACTCTACAACAGGATTCACACCATTCTTCCTCACACATGGTCATGAAGCCAGGATGCCTGTCAACATGCTGTTACCTAACAACACACCATCTTTGTCTATTACGGGTTCTCCTGCTGACTATGTTGCACAATTGACACAGAAACTTCAGTCCGCTTTCAGTTCTACTGCATGGAACAGAGATTATGCCCACAATCAGCAGAAACGACAGTATGACAAGAGTGTTAAGCACACTCCCTATGTTCCGGGAGACCTTGTCTGGTTAAATGACCCCACTACAGCAAAACAAAAACTTGCTCCTCACTGGAAAGGCCCTTTGAAATATTAGAGTGCCTAGGATCTGATGTGGATTCTCCTGGAGTGACATACAGGATTCACTATCTCCTGGATCAGTCTGATAAGTCCCAGATTGTCCACTACAACCGTCTCAGACCCTACTATGCTCCTGTGCCAGATTGTGGACATGAGACACCTACACGTGACTTTTTGCAGTCTCAACTCCCTCATTTGACTGCATTATCAGGTGCTTTGCCCTTTAAGCCTTTAAAGTTTGCAGCCACGAGGAGTTACACCTTATCTGGCCAGGGCAATACTCCCTCATTAGTCCCTCCCACTGGCCATCCACAACCCCGACCACAGCCCCAATCCCGCTCTCCTCTGACTCAGTCTTGCTCAGCTCCCTCCTTTGGCCCAGTAAGCCAGTTTGACACTGTCCCCTCCACTCCTCAGGCGTCTGGTTCTTTGCTACGCCCTGGGAAACGTTCAGTTAGACCTCCAAGATTCCTTAAGGACTATGTTCTGAACTGATACAGTTGGTTTATTGCTGTGGTGAATGTTACTTGTTTATTTGATGGGAAACGGGGACGTTTCTTTTGTGGGTGGGGGAGGAAATGTAAGGTTTAGAAGTGGAGGTCATATTTCATGTTGGAAAGTTGTAATGTTTAGAATTTAATATGATTTATATTTGAGTTAATATACTAGAAGTATATTTACAATGTTTAGTCAGTTAATTATTTACACCTTTATGTGTTTACATATTTAATGCAGTAAGGATATTCTGCTGAATCTGCCTATCTGATTCACTCACGTTTATCTCAGTCTAAGTCCTTGCTTCTGATTGGTTAGTGATGTCACGTGAAAGGCCGTGTGGAAGGAAGTGTTGTTGTTGTGACGGTGTTCAGTAAAAGTGCCGCTTGACTGAAGTCTTCTGTCTCCATTCTGCTGTTCATTATTATAAAGAGTGATCTACCACCACATAACGAACCCTCACGTTACACACATAAAGAGAGAAGCTGGTGGCAACGGCAGGTTTTAATCAGGAACAAGATGCCTGTAATGAGATCACTATTTCCTTGCATGCAGATTGATGTCATGTGAAGTTTTGTACTGCAATGAGACTTGAGGAGAGAGCGCAAGTCGGGCATTCACACGCGCGCAAACAAGCGCAACGCACATTAGCACGCACACGTAAATACACGGACACACGCACACGGAACTTGGGCATCCGTTTTCAGTTTCAAAGTCAAGCGCACGGCTCGGCCAGTAAAGGGCCTCATTCATTCCGCTTGGCAAAATGTACACATTTAGACTCCAACTGACATGAAGAAATAACATACACGGGGAAAAACAACAAAGAGAGCTTTTGGGAAAAGCTATAAGGGGGGAAAACAGGACAGGATGTGGTAAATATTTTGCATTAAACCTCATGTAAATGTATAAGCCATATATGTCATATTTAATCTGCGATCGCATATGTGCGCATGCTTGTACTACTTATTTTGTGTGCGCGAGTCAAACTGAGCGAGGTCCAAACAGAGTTGTCGGAAAAACCTAACAGAGTGCCAATAAGCGCATGCAAATGAGCGCGCGGCCTACCCCCCAACATATGTGTCCAATGAAAGGTGAATGGCCCTCCTGTCTATACTTTCCTCACAATCAGCCATGATGTCACCATGAACCCTCTCTGAACCGACCTCTGTCAAAAAAACATTTCGCTCTCTCCCTCTCCTTCGCTTCTCATTTTCCACCTTTCCCTATTGCACTCACCAGGCTGCCTCCCTCCAGTCCGAATTCTTTTGGTGAAGCCACATTTTTTTCTTTCTTCTTCTCATTCGCTTCTTTCCCTTCACTCCCCCCCCCTCCAACTCTCTCTCACTCTCGCTCCCTTTCGTTTTCGGATCTGAGCGCATATCTGTCCGTGGCTCTCTCACTCTAATCGAATCACCACAAGCGAAGCCCACTGCCAAAAGTACCAGGATGTTCTGATTAAGATACTTTGTTTAAAAGGCGCTAAGAGAAAGAAAGCAATGGCCGAAAAATACGACTAAAAAACAGCCAGAAGTCAGGGAAGGTAGTCAATAAAAGACAGAAAGAGAGAAGGTGGAGAAAGAGAGGAAGCAGAGAGGGGCTGGAGGGGGCAGTGGGAGAAGCTGCATGATCCACATATGGAAGCAATTCTGTAATTGTGGCAAATCTTTGTGCTCCAGAGGAAAGGTCCCCTTCTCAATGTCTTCTCCATAGCAAATAAAACTGCCATACAGTGAAAAAATAATGACTTTGAAACAATGTTCAAAGAGATTGCTCTTATATTTGACAAATAATTAGCATACAATTAAATGCAAAGTAACTAATTGGATTAACACAATAGTATGCTCAAAAATTTACCTAGTTAAAAATCGACTTTCCCTCATGCCATCCAAGATGTAGATGAGTTTGTTTCTTCAGATTTAAGAAATTTAACCTTACATCACTTGCTGACCAATGGATCCTCTGCAGTGAATGGGTGCCGTCAGAATGAGAGTCTGATACAAACATCACAGTGGTCCACAAGTAATCCACACCACTCCAGTCCATCAATTAATGTCTTGTGAAGTGAAAAGCTGCATGTTTTTTTAAAAACAAATGTATCATAAATACGTTTTAACTTTAAATCATTCATAATCCATTATTATGCTTCCTCCAGTAAAACATTCATGTCCTGTTGTCCTCTCACATCAAATCCACCGACATTTTTGTTTAGAACTGTTTTGGATCAGTTGATGTTTTGATCAGTGCATATTTCTCTCTTGATTCAGAAAAGATTACTTTTGTATTCTTCAGCGAAGAAATTAATATTGAGTGAGGACTCATATTTTAGCTGGAAGCAACAGTTTGAAGTTAAAAACGTCTTGATGGATTTGTTTCTTACAAATAAGCAACTTTTTTTGACAAGAACATAACCAATGGATTGGAGTTGTGTAGGTAACTTGTGGATTATTGTGATGTCTTTATCAACTGTTTGGACTCTGACGGCACCCATTCACTGCAGAGGATCCATTAGTGAGCAAGTGATGTAATACTACATTTTGAAGTAGAAATACTAAATAATATGTTCTTGTAAAATGTACTCCATTAAACTTTGTTTTTGTTTTTTTTGCTTGCATGGCAAAATAGCAAAAAATGGCTGCACTCTTTAACTTATAAAACATGACAGGTAAAAGTAAAAGTAGCATCTAAGCTTTGCACTATATATGCTCTTCACCATACTAGTGCCCTTTGCCAAACAGGGAGCTTGGTATAAACTTGTTAAATTGCTCATTAGCCTCAGAGAATCTGGCATGACTTCACATACAGTGATCTTTCAATAAAAGAGCAAAAAAGTTTGAGCAGGTAAGTGTTGGTGGGCAGGAGAGTGCAACAGAAAGATGACAGACGCTGATGGCTGTCTGCCTAGCCCGAGGCACAAGGTGTTTCTACTGTGTGCATTTTGGCAGCAGCCCCTGTTCAGTTCCCAAACACTGCCGCTCTCCCTCTGTAATTATCGGCATGCCCTGCCATAACATGTTCCTCTGTGCGTGAGTTGCCCACAGTCATGGGTTCATAGCTGTGGAACAGAGCTCCAAATTTAACACAGCCAATTAACCCTGGCAACTGTCAAAACACCACCGAAACAGGGTTTACAGAAGGCGCCACATTTTCTTCTAATTATTTCTATTTTGAAATGCATCATCTCAATCAACGTGTCAATCGCACAAGCTGTAATCAAGCTTTTTTTATGGATTCAGAAAAAAAGAAATGCGAGCTAGAATATTCGTGGCTGACTTTGACAGAGCTTCTTCTTGATGTACAAATAAAGGCATTGAAAGAAGGTTTATGATATGTTGCATTGTTTGGATATTATGACATAGAAGCATATTTTAGCTTCTCCTGTTGCCTGTTACACTGCTTTACTTTCACATTTACAAGGCACATTTTATTAATGGAGAGAAGGGAATATAATATCTTAAGGACTGAAAAAAAAAAAACAGAATACAGGGTTTGATCCATTGGTGTGGCCTAATGCTAAATTAAGATGCAGAGTTTAAGAGCCACTTCTTGCATTGAAGCTACATCTAGTGGTCAACATTGGAAGTACAACATAAGCCCTCAATATTCCTCAAGTTCAGTGAGTAAGAAAGTGCTATAAACAAGAAGACTTTGATAAATATTAAGTTGTCATTATTATTATTATACACTATGCATGAGAATACTGTGTTTTTTGCTGTTATTTCTTTACAGTGTATAAGAGTTATTGCTACACTTTATAAAGCACTGACAAACTAAATATCAAGTTTATGGTCAAAACAATACATATTCCAAATGCAAGACAACACACGTATTTAGTACGAGGTTTAGGCTTTTCAACCATTTAAATTAATTAATGATTATATTTCACAAAATATTATATATTTTTTGCCAAAAAACTAGGCTACATTATTATATTTTGTCAAATAAAACTGTGTCATTAATATATTTTACATTAATACTTCGAATTTTGTTTTTTAAACCACCACAGTGGCAAATAACTTTTAAAGGGATAGTTCACCTGAAAATTAAAATTATCTCATGATTCACTCTCCCTCAAGCCATACAAGATGTATATGACTTTCTTCTTTCAAATGAATACAGTCAAAAAAATGTCCTGGCTCTTTCAAGCTATAATGGCAGTGAATGGTGGTGGAGATTTTGAAGCCCGTAAAAGGGCATCCATCCATGTAAAAAAGTACTACACACATCTCTGGGGGGTTAATAAAGGCCTTCTAAAGTGAAGTGATGCATTTGTGTATGAAAAATATCCATATTCAAAACTTTAAAAACTGTAATTTCTAAACTGTCATATGCGCAATCACAAGGGTGATGTTCAAGGGGATGACGTAGGACAAAAGCGTAGTGTAAGCTTCAGTGAAAAGGGACAAATATGGAAGTGCAGAGGAGAGAGCAAAACAAAACACCAGTCATGAATTCGAACTAAAAAACAAGGGTTTGTAAAGAAAAATGTTGGCCAAGAGGAAACTGGTTTTCCATTGCTGTAAATAAAACTTGGTTCTCACAAGATTAGCATATTCTCACTGGAGCTTATGCTATGCCTGCATCCTATGTCATCCATTGGAAATCCACTCTCTTTCTGATTGCAAGACAGTTACAGGAAGCTAGAGATTACAGTTTATAAAGTTTTAAATATAGGTATTTTTCTTACACAAACGCATCACTTTGCTTCAGAAGGCCTTTATTAAAGGGTAAGTTCACTCAAAAATTAAAATTAGCCTGGGTTTTACTCACCCTCGAGCCTTCCTATGTGTATATGATTTTTTCTTTCAGACAAATCCAATCAGAGTTATATTAAAAATTGTCCTGGCTATTCCAAGCGTTTTCATTTCAGAGGGGTGGGTGTTTCTCTTTAACAGTCAAAAACATGTTAAATAAAGCGCGTGCATCCATAATAAAACTTGTATTTGCATCCAAACAGAAGGCACTCTGGCAATTTTCCAGGATTTTCCAATGGGGCTATATACACCTACTGTAGGATGGCTGAGGGGGACTAAATCATGGTCTAATTTTTATTTTTGGGTAAACTATCCCTTTAATTGTGCCCCACCCTTTGAAAAGCAAGCAATTGTCCACAGAGATTTAATTTATTAAACAACAACAATAATAATAAATCATATCACTTTATACTTTTCTATATTTAGTTTTAACATTATGAAAGTTTTCAGGATCAACTAAAGGCAATTTCTTAATTTTCCTCAGGTGAGGCAAATACATACATTTTTGTCTGTGTTTGTAGTTCAGAAAAATTCAAACAGTGTACAATGTACTACTGCAATGTTTATACTGTCATTATGGTTGAAAGAAAAGGAGGAATGTTTTATTGTTTGTTTGTCAGAGTTGCTTATGTGTTGTTTTGTTATTGGCTGTTTTTCATCAATACATTTTTCCCACTCACTTTTATGGAGGCCCACTCACTCAACCTTTTCTGGCCTTGCCCCTGCAGTAGCATTGATCAAATTTGAATTCAAGTGCAGAAAACAGCGATGTGCGATATTTACCACAAGAGGACGCTGTTTTACACTTCATTCAGTTTAAATGGGCTATTGTTTACAAATTACAATTCCAGAAAACTTGTTTGTAACACAGCAACACAAAAACATGCTTGCATTAAAACAAAACCAACTACTAAGAAACTTTTAAAAAAGAAAAAGAAGAAAAAAATCACTCAATGTTATATGTGTGTGTATATATATATATATATATATATATATATATATATATATATATATATATATTGTATACAGAGAGAGGACTGGTGGTCAATGAGAAGTGTGGCTCAAGACACTGGGTTAAAATTAATGAAGTATAATGTAGAATTTTAGTAAAATAATAATTATAATAATGTGGACTTTTGGATCAAATTACCCCACTCATACCATTTTTAACAAAGTTCTATCACCAGCAGTTTAGAACTAACATTATACCTTCATATTATAGCTTCCTAAAGCAAAAAAAAAACAAAAAAAAAAACGTGTGATATTTGATTGTAATTGTACAATTATACATAAACTAGATAATAAAGTTTGTTTTCAAACTTTAAGTTGGCTTGAAAAAGCCTGGCCAGAAAGTTAGAAAAATGTAGAAAGTTTGAAAAGCTTAAAAAGTTTTAAAAATGTAAAAGTTTGAAAAGTTAAGAAGTTTAAAAAAGAAAGTGATTAACATATTATTAGCATTATAAGCAAGTGACTACCATGTCGTTAGCATGATTAGCAAAGTTGTTAACATGTTTCTAGCATGTTGAGAGCATGATTTTAGCATGATTAGCATTTTGCTAGCATGTTTCTAGCATGTGACTAGCATGTTTCTAGCATGATTAGCATGTTGCTAGCATGTCACTAACATTTTGCTAGCATGATTAGCATGTTGCTAGCATGTTTGTAGCATGATTAGAATGTTGCTAACATGTCTCTAGCATGATTAGCATGTTGCTAGTATGTCGCTAACATTTTGCTAGCATGATTAGCATGTTGCTAGCATGTTTGTAGCATGATTAGCATGTTATTAACATTTTAGTAGCATGATTAGCATGTGGCTAGCATGTCTCTACCATGATTTTCATGTTGCTAGCATTTTATTAACATGATTAGCAAGTGACTAGCATGTCGTTAGCATGTTTGTAGCATGATTAGCATTTTGCTAGCATTTTGCTAGCATGATTAGCATGTTGCTAGCATTCCACTAGCATGTTTGTAGAATGATTAGCATGTTGTTAACATTTCGCTAGCATTTTGTTAGCATTATTAGCATGTTGCTAATATGTTTGTAGCATGATTAGCATGTTGCTAGCATGTCGCTAGCATGTTTGTAGCATTATTAGCATTTTGCTAACATGTTTCTAGTATGATTAGCATGTTGCTAGCATGTTGCTAGCATTTTTGTAGCATGATTAGCATGTTGTTAGCATGTAACTAACATTTTGCTAGCATGATTAGCATGTTGCTAGCATGTTTCTAGCATGATTAGCATGTTTGCTAGCATGTTTCTAGCATGATTAGCATGTGGTTAGCATGTTGTTAGCATGTTTCTAGCATGATTAGCATGTTGCTAGCATGTTTCTAGCATGATTAGCATTTTGCTAGCATGTTTCTAGCATGATTAGCATGTGGTTAGCATGTTGTTAGCATGTTTCTAGCATGATTAGCATGTTGCTAGCATGTCGCTAGCATGTTTGTAGCATTATTAGCATTTTGCGAACATGTTTCTAGGATGATTAGCATGTTGCTAGCATGTTTGTAGCATTTTTGTAGCATGATTAGCATGTTGTTAGCATGTAACTAACATTTTGCTAGCATGATTAGCATGTTGCTAACATGTTTCTAGCATGATTAGCATGTTGCTAGCATGTTTCTAGCATGATTAGCATGTGGTTAGCATGTTGTTAGCATGTTTCTAGCATGATTAGCATGTTGCTAGCATGTAGCTAACATTTTGCTAGCATGATTAGCATGTTGCTAGCATGTTTGTAGCATGATTAGCATGTTGCTAACATGTTTCTAGCATGATTAGCATGTGGCTAGCATGTCTCTAGCATGTTGTTAGCATGTTTCTAGCATGATTAGCATGTTGCTAGCATGTCGCTAACATTTTGCTAGCATGATTAGCATGTTGTTAGCATGTTGCTAGCATGTTTCTAGCATGATTAGCATGTTGTTAGCATGTTTCTAGCATGATTAGCATGTGGTTAGCATGTTGTTAGCATGTTTCTAGCATGATTAGCATGTTGCTAGCATGTCGCTAACATTTTGCTAGCATGATTAGCATGTTGCTAGCATGTTTGTAGCATGATTAGCATGTTGCTAACATGTTTCTAGCATGATTAGCATGTGGCTAGCATGTCTCTAGCATGTTGTTAGCATGTTTCTAGCATGATTAGCATGTTGCTAGCATGTCGCTAACATTTTGCTAGCATGATTAGCATGTTGCTAGCATGTTTGTAGCATGATTAGCATGTTGCTAACATGTTTCTAGCATGATTAGCATGTGGCTAGCATGTCTCTAGCATGTTGTTAGCATGTTTCTAGCATGATTAGCATGTTGCTAGCATGTCGCTAACATTTTGCTAGCATGATTAGCATGTTGTTAGCATGTTGCTAGCATGTTTCTAGCATGATTAGCATGTTGTTAACATTTTAGTAGCATGATTATCATGTGGCTAGCATGTCTCTAGCATGATTTTCATGTTGCTAGCAGTTTATTAACATGATTAGCAAGTGACTAGCATGTCGTTAGCATGTTTGTAGCATGATTAGCATGTTGCTAGTATGTCTCTAGCATGTTTTTAGAATGATTAGTATACAATTAGCATGTTGCTAGCATGATTAAAATGTGACTAGCATGTGGCTAGCATGGCTAGCAAGTGACTAACATGTTTCTATGATAATCGAGCTAAAACCAGTTGATTCAGTTAGAAACCAGCTAAGACCAGCTTGACAGTGGCCAAAACCACTTTAAACCATGTTAGAAGTATGTTTCTAGTCTGATTAGCAAGTTACTAGCATGTTATTAACATGTTTCTATGATAATCTAGTTAAAACCAGTTGATTCAGTAAAGAAAACCACCTAAAACCAGCTAAGACCAGCTAAAGCCAGCTTGACAGTGGCCAAAACCACTTTAAACCATGTTAGAAGTATGTTTCTAGTCTGATTATCAAGTTACTAACATGTTGTTAACATGTTTCTATGATAATCTAGCTAAAACCAGTTGATTCAGTAAAGAAAACCACCTTAAACCAGCTAAGACCAGCTAAAGCCAGCTTGACAGTGGCCAAAACCACTTTAAACCATGTTAGAAGTATGTTTCTAGACTGATTAGCAAATTACTAACATGTTGTTAATATGTTTTTGTGATAATCTAGCTAAAACCAGTTGATTCAGTAAAGAAAACCACCTTAAACCAGCTAAGACCAGCTAAAGCCAGCTTGACAGTGGCCAAAACCACTTTAAACCATGTTAGAAGTATGTTTCTAGTCTGATTAGCAAGTTACTAACATGGTATTAACATGTTTCTATGATAATCTAGCTAAAACCAGTTGATTCAGTAAAGAAAACCACCTAAAACCAGCTAAGACCAGCTAAGGCCAGCGTGACAGTGGCCAAAACCACTTTAAAACTTGTTAGAAGTATGTTTCTAGTCTGATTAGTGAGTAACTAGCATGTTGTTAGCATGTTTCTATGCGAATCTGGCAAAAACCAGCTAAAAACAGTGGATTCAGTAAAAACCAGCTAAAACCCAGCTAAGACCAGCGTGAGAGTGGTCAAAACCACTTAAAAACCAGTTTGGGAGACTAGCCAAAAAAACTGATCAGCTTAGGCTGGTTTTAGCTGTATTCTAAGTAGAGAGTTTTTAAGGTTTGCCCTGGTAGTAGACAGCTTAAATATATTATAAGCCTTATTTTTCAAAAGTTTGTACCCCCGCAATGAAAGTCTATGGGATTTAAGGTGGTTTTGGTAGTCTGGTTTACGAAAACCATAAGCAGAATCAGTTAGAAAAGATATAGCAACCCGAGTCAGACCAGTCTGAAGGTCTGACCCGAGTTTGGTGGTTCTAGCTTGAAAGCTCTAGGAGGAGATAGTGTTTAAAATTTGGCTCAGAAGAATAATAATAATAACTAGAATTAAAAGTTAGTGAACTAACTTTGATGTTGGCTTGGCCATCTTGGCCATGGAGCAAAAGAGCCAAAGTACTTGTGTGCCCAACATTGAGTTGCCCCGCTGCAAAATTAATACACATAATAATGCCATAAAAAATACACCTGCAACAGTCTTTTTCCATGCTCCCTTGCTGTTTTCTTTTTTTAATAAAAAGCCTGGGCTATGATAACAGCTATGACAGGGTTGTCTAGCTGGATGTGAAATAAGTCATGCCTATTTTTCTCGTGTATGTATTTCACAGTCCTGCCACCGTTGCGTTGTGGGCAACGACACACAAGATTACTGAAACAATGCATTTTAAATCAAGGAGATCATAAGGGGTCCAAGCACAATGGTTTGTATAGATGATGCAGTTACACACTGTTTAAAATTGTTTAATTTGTACTGTATGTTCATTCTATTTATTTATTTGTGCTATTTACATAATGTTTACTTTTTTTAAGTTTGTTTTTGTTAATGTAAAATAGCACTGCATAGTCTTCACTGTAAGATAAAATACACAATCAAACCAAAATGTATTCAGACACCTTCAACATTTCTCACATAATCACAGTTTATTTGCTGTAGTTTAGAAACTGGTAATAATATATGACAATAACTCAGAACAAATTCATCTTGATAATTTCGGATAACTTTGATAAAAAGATATGTAATGGAATCAACCAAAACTTCAGACTGTCAGTATGACAATATTTACACAACTATCAATACTTTGTTGAACAGTTACCAAGCAAGAAATGCTTAATTTGGTTCAGTCTGTGGTGTGAAAAGGTTGCATTAACAATTAAAGAAAGAAACACTTAAGCAAAACATGGGCAGGTCCTTAAATATTATTTTTTTAAATCAATTTCACTGGTAGCCTACTGTATGAAGAATTAGTGGGTATAATATTTCACAGATCACTATTTTGCCATACTCACTTACATAAATGAACTAGTGGCCTGCACCCACTAGTAAAACAATTCTATCTTATTTTTGGATTGACTTTGGATAAATTCTTGTACTACAAGGTAATTCAGTCAAGAGCAGTAAGTGATTTACTTTCATTTTCATACATTAAAGACTCTGACAGCAGAGCTAGTAAATTAGGCGCGGTCCCTTTAAGAGACAAACGCATCCATTATGATGATACACATCCGATTTGTTTTTTGCAAATCTTTACTTTCACTTAAGACATAACCACATACTTATTCGAACACACTTTCCAACACGGGTATTTCGACATATTTTGTATGTATTTGTTGTCGGTACAAAAGCAAGAAGACTTTGAGACGCGTCTCTGCTTGCTCCCTGAACAACACCGCGCTGCTGAATTGAGCTCTTTTGCTTTTCGCTCTTTTTTCTGTTTATTTAAACTGCGATTTGAATTTGTTCGTTCGGGTCCAGGAGGAAGTGAACGTCCTGAACGACAGCTCTGTTCAGTGTTGCTGTCCCTGTCCGCGATACGCGCGGCTCTCTCTCGTGCACACGCGCCATCAGCGGCTCAGTTTAGTTTCCCGCAGCTCGGGGCTGAAGCCAACTTGATGTGTTGAATGCTCGGAGCACGTTATAAAACGTATTCTTAAAATACACATTTCTGTTTTAATAAATGGTCATATTAAATCATAGCATAACACATAAGTAGGTACAAAAATAATCAGTGATGCATGCGACCCTTTTGGTCTCAGTGTAGCTCCCTGCTTTACCATGTTATGCAACGCTGAGCAATTGCTGCGACGTTAAGCCTGACAGAGAAATCTCACAAGCACATATAAACACTCATTTTCATATGTGTAATATATTCTTCTAATTGTTTTGTGCCGTTTCGCTGCAGTGTTTTAATGTGAAAGCCTGTAAATGTGTACTTCAAGTGTTCAGATAAATACATCGCGAGCTCATCTGTGACGTTCAGCATGATGATTCAGTTAGAAACCAGCTAAGACCAGCGTGACAGTGGCCAAAACTACTTTAAAACCATATAATATATTATTCTAATTGTTTTGTGCCGTTTCGCTGCAGTGTTTTAATGCGAAAGGCTGTAAATGTGTACTTCAAGTGTTCAGAGAAATACATGGCGAGCTCATCTGTGACGTTCAGCATGATGATTCAGTTAGAAACCAGCTAAGACCAGCGTGACAGTGGCCAAAACTACTTTAAAACCATATAATATATTATTCTAATTGTTTTGTGCCGTTTCGCTGCAGTGTTTTAATGCGAAAGGCTGTAAATTCTCTGTGGACTTCAAGTGTTCAGAGAAATACATCGCCAGCTCGCGAGCAGTTGGCTGCCGCGAATATATAATGTTATTACTTTAAACAGTTCAGAAACATCTGAATTTAGCTCTTGGTGTGTTCTAACGTGTGGATTGCGTGTAATCGCGTTTTTAAAAGGTCTTAAATAAGAATGAATTCGCTAGTTCTCGGCTCCGTGTAGACAGCCTGGGCTGAGCAGCAGTATTTTTAACCAGTTTAAAAGTGAAACGAAACCCGACTCCGCCCCTTAATGTCATTGCAACTGTAGGGGCGCAATTTTTTTATTTTTTTTTTACATTTAAAAATTAATAAAAAAAAAACTTTAAGTCTGATCACTCTGAAAAGATATAGCACACACCACCCCTCTATCCCGCAGGTGTCTGCCGAGTTTGGGGCTTGTGGCTTTAAAGCCCTAGGAGGAGTAGCGTTTAGAATTTTTTTCTCAGAAGAATAATAATAACTAGAATTAAAAGTTAGTGAACTAACTTTGATGTTGGCTTGGCCATCTTGGCCATGGAGCAAAAGAGCCAAAGTACTTGTGTGCCCAACATTGAGTTGCCCCGCTGCAAAATTAATACAAATAATAATGCCATAAAAAAAATACACCTGCAACAGTCTTTTTCCATGCTCCCTTGCTGTTTTCTTTTTTTAATAAAAAGCCTGGGCTATGATAACAGCTATGCCAGGGTTGTCTAGCTGGATGTGAAATAAGTCATGCCTATTTTTCTCGTGTATGTATTTCACAGTCCTGCCACCGTCACGTTGTGGGCAACGACACACAAGATAACTGAAACAATGCATTTTAAATCAAGGAGATCATAAGGGGTCCAAGCACAATGGTTTGTATAGATGATGGAGTTACACACTGTTTAAAATTGTTTAATTTGTACTGTATGTTCATTCTATTTATTTATTTGTGCTATTTACATAATGTTTACATTTTTTTAAGTTTGTTTATGTTAATTTAAAATAGCACTGCATAGTCTTCACTGTAAGATAAAATACACAATCAAACCAAAATGTATTCAGACACCTTCAACATTTCTCACATAATCACAGTTTATTTGCTGTAGTTTAGAAACTGGTAATAATATATGACAATAACTCAGAACAAATTCATATTGATAATTTCGGATAACTTTGATAAAAAGATATGTAATGGAATCAACCAAAACTTCAGACAGCTGTCAGTATGACAATATTTACACAACTATCAATACTTTGTTGAACAGTTACCAAGCAAGAAATGCTTAATTTGGTTCAGTCTGTGGTGTGAAAAGGTTGCATTAACAATTAAAGAAAGAAACACTTAAGCAAAACATGGGCAGGTCCTTAATTATTATTTTTTTTAATCAATTTCAGTGGTAGCCTACAGTATTAAGAATTTGTGGGTATAATATTTCACAGATCACTATTTTGCCATACTCACTTACATAAATGAACTAGTGGCCTGCACCCACTAGTAAAACAATTCTATCTGATTTTTGGATTGACTTTGGATAAATTCTTGTACTACAAGGTAAATCAGTCAAGAGCAGTGAGTGATTTACTTTCATTTTCATACATTAAAGACTCTGACAGCAGAGCTAGTAAATTAGGCGCGGTCCCTTTAAGAGACAAACGCATCCATTATGATCATACACATCCGATTTTTTTTTGCAACTCTTTACTTTCACTTAAGACATAACCACATACTTATTCGAACACACTTTCCAACACGGGTATTTCGACATATTTTGTATGTATTTGTTGTCGGTACAAAAGCAAGAAGACTTTGAGACGCGTCTCTGCTTGCCCTGAACAACACCGCGCTGCTGAATTGAGCTCTTTCGCTTTTCGCTCTTTTTTCTGTTTATTTAAACTGCGATTTGAATTTGTTCGTTCAGGTCCAGGAGGAAGTGAACGTCCTGAACGAGAGCTCGGTTCAGTGTTGACGCGCGGCTCTCTCTCGTGCACACGCGCCATCAGCTGCTCAGTCCAGTTTCCCGCAGTGCGGGGCTGAAGCGCGAGTTTACTGTGACGTTCCGCCTGATGATTCAGTTAGAAACCAGCTAAGACCAGCGTGACAGTGGACAAAACTACTTTAAAACCATTTAATATATTATTCAAATTGTTTTGTGCCGTTTCGCTGCAGTGTTTTAATGTGAAAGGCTGTAAATGTGTACTTCAAGTGTTCAGAGGAATACGTCGCGAGCTCGCTGTGATGTTCAGCCTGATGATTCAGTTAGAAACCAGCTAAGACCAGCGTGACAGTGGCCAAAACTACTTTAAAACCATTTAATATATTATTCTAATTGTTTTGTGCCGTTTCGCTGCAGTGTTTTAATGTGAAAGGCTGTAAATGTGTACTTCAAGTGTTCAGAGGAATACGTCGCGAGCTCGCTGTGATGTTCAGCCTGATGATTCAGTTAGAAACCAGCTAAGACCAGCGTGACAGTGGCCAAAACTACTTTAAAACCATTAAATATATTATTCTAATTGTTTTGTGCCGTTTCGCTGCAGTGTTTTAATGTGAAAGGCTGTAAATTCTCTGTGGACTTCAAGTGTTCAGAGAAATACATTGCCAGCTCGCGAGCAGTTGGCTGCCGCGAATATATCATGTTATTACTTTAAACAGTTCAGAAACATCTCAATTTAGCTCTTGGTGTGTTCTAACGTGTGGATTGCGTGCAATAGTGTTTTTAAAATGTCTTAAATAGGAATGAATTCGCTTGTTGTCGGCTCCGTGTAGACAGCCTGAGCTGAGCAGCAGTGATTCTTCTCTCGTCTGACTGCGCCCCTCCCCTAAATGTCATTGCAACTGTAGGGGCGCAATTTTTCTCAGACAATGTAAGTCTATGGGTAATGAATTTTGACATTTAAAAATTAATAAAAAAAAAACTTTAAGTCTGATCAGTCTGAAAAGATATAGCACACACCACCGCTCTATCCCACAGGTGTCTGCCGAGTTTGGGGCTTGTGGCTTTAAAGCCCTAGGAGGAGTAGCGTTCAGAATTTCTGTCAGAAAAATAATAATAAGAAAAAGAAGAAGTTTAAATAGCATTACAGTATGTTGGCTTGTTGCCAAGCCAACATAACTAGAATTAAAAGTTAGTGAACTAACTTTGATGTTGGCTTGGCCATCTTGGCCATGGAGCAAAAGAGCCAAAGTACTTGTGTGCCCAACATTGAGTTGCCCCGCTGCAAAATTAATACACATAATAATGCCATAAAAAAATACACCTGCAACAGTCTTTTTCCATGCTCCCTTGCTGTTTTCTTTTTTTAATAAAAAGCCTGGGCTATGATAACAGCTATGACAGGGTTGTCTAGCTGGATGTGAAATAAGTCATGCCTATTTTTCTCGTGTATGTATTTCACAGTCCTGCCACCGTTGCGTTGTGGGCAACGACACACAAGATTACTGAAACAATGCATTTTAAATCAAGGAGATCATAAGGGGTCCAAGCACAATGGTTTGTATAGATGATGCAGTTACACACTGTTTAAAATTGTTTAATTTGTACTGTATGTTCATTCTATTTATTTATTTGTGCTATTTACATAATGTTTACTTTTTTTAAGTTTGTTTTTGTTAATGTAAAATAGCACTGCATAGTCTTCACTGTAAGATAAAATACACAATCAAACCAAAATGTATTCAGACACCTTCAACATTTCTCACATAATCACAGTTTATTTGCTGTAGTTTAGAAACTGGTAATAATATATGACAATAACTCAGAACAAATTCATCTTGATAATTTCGGATAACTTTGATAAAAAGATATGTAATGGAATCAACCAAAACTTCAGACTGTCAGTATGACAATATTTACACAACTATCAATACTTTGTTGAACAGTTACCAAGCAAGAAATGCTTAATTTGGTTCAGTCTGTGGTGTGAAAAGGTTGCATTAACAATTAAAGAAAGAAACACTTAAGCAAAACATGGGCAGGTCCTTAATTATTATTTTTTTTAATCAATTTCACTGGTAGCCTACTGTATGAAGAATTAGTGGGTATAATATTTCACAGATCACTATTTTGCCATACTCACTTACATAAATGAACTAGTGGCCTGCACCCACTAGTAAAACAATTCTATCTTATTTTTGGATTGACTTTGGATAAATTCTTGTACTACAAGGTAATTCAGTCAAGAGCAGTGAGTGATTTACTTTCATTTTCATACATTAAAGACTCTGACAGCAGAGCTAGTAAATTAGGCGCGGTCCCTTTAAGAGACAAACGCATCCATTATGATGATACACATCCGATTTTTTTTTTTTTTTTGCAAATCTTTACTTTCACTTAAGACATAACCACATACTTATTCGAACACACTTTCCAACACGGGTATTTCGACATATTTTGTATGTATTTGTTGTCGGTACAAAAGCAAGAAGACTTTGAGACGCGTCTCTGCTTGCTCCCTGAACAACACCGCGCTGCTGAATTGAGCTCTTTTGCTTTTCGCTCTTTTTTCTGTTTATTTAAACTGCGATTTGAATTTGTTCGTTCAGGTCCAGGAGGAAGTGAACGTCCTGAACGACAGCTCTGTTCAGTGTTGCTGTCCCTGTCCGCGATACGCGCGGCTCTCTCTCGTGCACACGCGCCATCAGCTGCAGTTCAGTTTCCCGCAGCGCGGGGCTGAAGCCAACTTGATGTGTTGAATGCTCGGAGCACGTTATAAAACGTATTCTTAAAATACACATTTCTGTTTTAATAAATGGTCATATTAAATCATAGCATAACACATAAGTAGGTACAAAAATAATCAGTGATGCATGCGACCCTTTTGGTCTCAGTGTAGCTCCCTGCTTTACCATGTTATGCAACGCTGAGCAATTGCTGCGACGTTAAGCCTGACAGAGAAATCTCACAAGCACATATAAACACTCATTTTCATATGTGTAATATATTCTTCTAATTGTTTTGTGCCGTTTCGCTGCAGTGTTTTAATGTGAAAGGCTGTAAATGTGTACTTCAAGTGTTCAGACAAATACATCGCGAGCTCATCTGTGACGTTCAGCATGATGATTCAGTTAGAAACCAGCTAAGACCAGCGTGACAGTGGCCGAAACTACTTTAAAACCATATAATATATTATTCTAATTGTTTTGTGCCGTTTCGCTGCAGTGTTTTAATGCGAAAGGCTGTAAATTCTCTGTGGACTTCAAGTGTTCAGAGAAATACATCGCCAGCTCGCGAGCAGTTGGCTGCCGCGAATATATAATGTTATTACTTTAAACAGTTCAGAAACATCTGAATTTAGCTCTTGGTGTGTTCTAACGTGTGGATTGCGTGTAATCGCGTTTTTAAAAGGTCTTAAATAAGAATGAATTCGCTAGTTCTCGGCTCCGTGTAGACAGCCTGGGCTGAGCAGCAGTATTTTTAACCAGTTTAAAAGTGAAACGAAACCCGACTCCGCCCCTAAATGTCATTGCAACTGTAGGGGCGCAATTTTTCTCAGACAATGTAAGTCTATGGGTAATGAATTTTGACATTTAAAAATTAATAAAAAAAAAACTTTAAGTCTGATCACTCTGAAAAGATATAGCACACACCACCCCTCTATCCCGCAGGTGTCTGCCGAGTTTGGGGCTTGTGGCTTTAAAGCCCTAGGAGGAGTAGCGTTTAGAATTTCTGTCAGAAAAATAATAATAAGAAAAAAAAGAAGAAGTTTAAATAGCATAACAGTATGTTGGCTTGTTGCCAAGCCAACATAATAAAAATAAAAATAAGTTTAAATAGCATAACAGTATGTTGGCTTGTTGCCAAGCCAACATAATAATAAGATTAAATAGTAGATCAGTAAGTTGGCTTTTTCAAGCCAACTTAATTATACATAAACACAAGATACATTAGACCTTGAACATAAAAAATAAAAATAAAATATTGGATGGGCCTCTCTAAATTGATAATTCTTCTTATATTTGTGGTCACATCACCAATTTTGTTTAAGAAATAAGGGGTGGCTCAACTCCCGACAGGCTCAAATCACCCTGATCTTTCCTAAATGTTGTAATTTGTCCAAAACAATTATTTGCTATTATATTGTGTTATCTTTTTATTTTGAAATTAAATATCATAATACTGTATCTTACATACAGCTCAATAATTTGTTTTTTCATGCACTTGTTCATGCCATGACTTTGAGCATCAATCACACTTGAAGAGCTTTTTTTAAAAAGCGCGCGGCAGCAGTCACGCAGAGCCCCGCCTGCTGTCCATGTGCAAGCCTCTCATGTTGTTTAGTCTCACGCCGTGTTTAACATAAAATGTGTGTCAGTAGGACAGCGCTTTCCACTGCACATGCAGAGGGCACATGCAGCGTGGCTTTACCAGCACGCAGCGCGCTCGAATAAGCGCATCCAGCTCAGCTCTGCGCTCACACACCCGCCAATGAAAATGCACGCTTGGATCAAGAGGAAAGGGAAAGCTAGGAGATCATGGGGCACGTTAGAGTGATATAAATCCCCGCCAAAGAGAACAACAGAGGTTGACGGCTCCCCTAAATCCAGTCACATTATCCAGTCACCTGAAAACGTGATTGATGTGGGTGTGGAAGGGCGTGTGCTTGTCTAGGAGTCGAAGTGGTATTTGACAGTCCCACAGAGACGTTGATGGCAATGAATGGGCAGACGCGAAACATCATCACCCAGAATACCTAATGCGTCCTTCATACTAGATCAAGAGCAGAGTACAGGTAGCCGCGCGCGGAAGGTGCATCTGCACACCTGTGACCAACTGAATTTTTACTGACTGTTTGGCTCCTCTGCCAAATGCTCTGTGCGCGAGATACTGTCTTCCTTCTTTGGACTGCTGACTGTATGCCCAGGCTCTTCGTGACTTTTATACCTGTTTTTACCAGACTTTAACATACTGACACACACTTTCTTGAAGATAATATTTCTGAAGACAGAGGATCTTGAAAAACGTATCAAGGATGGACAGCAGTCCTGGTAAGTAATCCATTTATTGTTATTATCATTATGATAGATTTACTTACAATTCTTATTTTTAATAATGTTTTACTATTGCTGATATAGTGCATTATTATTATTCATAAATATAGTCCAAGTAATTGTGCTTTATACCCCAAAATATAAATATAACTAATCATGTTTATTGTAATCAAACTGGCATTTCATGTAAATGCTGAACTCATAATTCGGTTCATTTATAGGTTGCATAAATTAGTTTTCTGATTAGGTGGTGTTTAAATGCACACTTTAATTAACAGATAATGCTTTAAAACCTGAGGATATTAAACATGCTTTCACTAAAAGCTTTGGGGTTTGGGGCAAGTTTCATATTATTATGATTACTATTATTATTAATATTTTTATTGGTTGCAGTGTTACTGGTGATATTGTTCCACTTCTTAATAAATGGAATAATATTAATATTCATTGTGCATTTCATACAAATGATGGTATCATAAAGTTTTTATGTGCAGAGTTTTATGTTTTTGAATTATACTTTATATCCCAGGCATGTTCAATCTAAAAGATGCGAGTTGCATATGAAATTTACTCGTAACGAAGACATTTTACTGTGTTGCACTGAATAACATGATTCACACTGGTTAGCAGTTATGATCTAAGCAGGTGTCATGAAAGTATTGGCATGCTTTGATGATTGCGCTGGGCAGACTCATCATCAGTGCAGCATAAAGACTACAAAGTGCATCTAAATATAGTATCAGTCTAGTCCAATGCATGAATCACATAAATGATGGCAATAAACATGGTCATACTTAGAGTAACTGCTGTTATTAACCCTATGTGATTGCTTTCATGGAATCTGCCTTGAAACCACTAGGACAACTTCCTGCTACTAGGCATGAAAACAAACTCACGTGTATGTGGATGGTCCAAGCTAGAAATAAGTGTGCTGTCAAACTTGGCTCAGACATATCAGCACATTTTACTAGTGTAAACTAGAATATGGCCATTAATTAAATTTAATCACATGAGATATTCAAAACAAACGTCATGCAACTGTGAAAATAAAAAGCAATAGACTCAAGAAGAGACATTGTTCACTGTCCTACCAACACTAAGGGAAAGTTGGTGAGCTCTTGAGGAACATGTATACTAATGCACTAAAGTTGCATTAGTTTTTCGTTTATTTCATGAAGATTGTAATAATTAAACGTTTCTCAAGTGTGCACTAGCCGTCAGCCGAGGTTAACCGGTTAAGCTGATTTTGGTAGTGGTTCATTACAAAGGTTAGCCAAGGGCCAATTACATGCTGGCTCAGTCAACCAAGTCCACTTCAAGATTAATTGATGGCTGATTCATTTACAAAAGCTGCAGTCACGTTCCAGAACAGGTGATGGAAACATTGTCTCGTGCCTGGTGCACCCTCTCAACTCTGTGTTTGACAGAAAGCCTTGAAAGGATGTAAAACAAACACGAGGCACAATAACATGCTGCACAAAGTCATTAAAGACAGGGAAATAATAACATTCAAAAACATGACCTTTAAGTGGTAGACAGCAGAAAACAAGGAAGCAGATTTTCTGTAACATTAACAAGTAAACACACTACATCATCTCAAACATGTGACTAGATCTAGCTCACATGGAGGTCTAGGGATGCAACCATGTCAGTTTTAAAAAGTCAAAACAACCTACATTGACCCAACTTCATCAGGTTACATAGTCATTTTAAGGTTTAGATCAGATGAAATAGAATCAAAATCACCTTCGAAAGGTTTATCTCTTATGCAAAACTTTGGCTAGTATGGTTTGGTTTACTAACCTACTGATTTCAGATGCTTTAGAATTTTTTGAAACTGTGACTATTGACTTTATTATGTGGTCCCCTTTATTTTCATTATTCGTGAAAAGTTTATGGAACTCGGTAACACGTTCCAAGGGTTTTAAATACACACCACACATTTAATCTATAATCTTTTAACGCCAGTGAGTTCATACGAGGTGAATGAGAAGTTCCAGAGGCGATTTATGCAGGGTAACGGACCATCAGGCCACCCACCACCCCTCCCCTCCATTCTATATAGCCGCTTGCTCTATTTTATAGCGCTTTTCGATTATAAGAGAGGCGCGAGGCTTTTAGCTTTACTGGAGGAAGCGCAGCGCGCGCGTATCTTCCCACTGAACGCATCCCAAGCGCCCACATTAGTCCTCACGTGCATGCGCTCTTTCAGCCGCGTGCGGCGCGTGATTTTTACGCCCCCGCCCTCACTGCTTCTTTCAGAGATTCTATGTTTTGATGCAGATTGAAAGGGGGAGGTTGGTCAGTGGGTCAGCGATTTCATGCAGTCAGTGCAGCGCCTCATCACGTTTTCCCGCCTCACGCAACTTTTTACTTAGTAGTTCGCATAAACAGACTCATGACAGCATGAGCACATCCTGCATTGTACGAAATGATTTATCCAAATGTAAAGCAAACAAATTGTTAAAATATTAAACATTATGGAAAATGTTTATTTTGTATTAAGTGGTACCAAAAACTTTTTTTCAGTACTTGAATATAAGAGAGACATTTTCAATTCAATAAAAATGTTTCAAAATTGTAATTATTTAATCATTCATTAATTAATTTATTATTTTATTTAAATTAAATTAAATTGTTAGACTTTACATAATAAATATTGTTTCAAAGCTTCAGTGGTTCCATTTGACCAGTGAGCAAGAAGAAAATTCAGCACAAATAACAACTATACTTAATATTTGCATTGCGAGGAGATATATAATAACTAAGTATTTTATATGACAAGTATACCAAGTATATTATATAATATAAAACAACATAATATTCATACTAAATATATTTTATATATATTTAATGAACCCCCCCTGGGGGTCTGAGAACTGAAAACTCTTGTGATTAAATGGTACATATTTTTATGTGATTCTGACCCACTTTAGAAGGCAGTTCTATCTGTATTAACCCATTAAATCTATAATATTCCTAGATAAGTGAGCACATCTCTTAGTAAGCAAATCTTTCAGCTATTTTCCTCAAGGGAGGGAGGAAGGGAGACCATGCCAGTGTTTGAGACCAGGGAGGAGGGAATAATTGTCCCTGCAAAGTCCTCACGTTTCTACGCCTGCCTTTGCTCACTAGAAGATTAGTGTTTGCATGGGTCGCCTAAGCTCACAAAGAGGCCTGCTGATTCGTCAATTAATGCTGGTGTTTCCACTGACCTTAATTTATACCAGCTTGCAATAACGTGCACGGCTATTCATTAAGCTTGTAGAAACTGTATTATCTTAGCTGCATTGTCCCTCGTATTACAAACTGGCAGGACAAAGAAAAAATAATATCACACCTATTTTAGATTAGTATCTCATTTAAGCCTTAGACTGGTTTGCAATCATGTGAATCTAGTGTTAAAAACAGCTGCGCCCCAGATACTATGCTTTGATTTAATAAAGGGCATGTCCTGTTATCCATAATGTCTTTTCTCTCTTTAACCTCTGTGTGAGTGTGAGTATTTCTGTGTGTGTGTGTGTGGGTGGGGTTTGTAAGGTGGGTAGGGCTGAGATAAAAGGCTCGCTATCACAGGGCTGTAAAATCTTACGCTGCAGTATGTCAACAAAAAGTCCCACTGCACGTGCCAGTGAAGGGATCACAAAAACACTTGAGCTAAATAAATACCGCGTGCAGCATGTGAAAACACATGCAAAGGAATATTTGCTGGTAATTTGAACTTGTTTACCACAGAAAGGTTCCAAGTTCAAAAGCAAACATTGAAGGATGGTATTAAGGAAATATTTAGTCTATGTCATTGCTCATAAACACAGTATTGAAGGCATATGTCACAAAAAAACAACATTTGTTATCATTTAATCATCCTCGTGCGGAGATGCAATGAAAGTGGATAGAAAACAGAAACAGCCATGGTCATTACTAACTCTCATTAAAGCAGCTTGATAATTGTGTTAGATAAGTCCTCTTATGTTCCACACAAGAAAGATACTCATGCGTACTTGCAATGAAATGAGGTTGACTAAATTTTCACAGGATTTTTTATTTCTGGGTCAACTATCCCGTGCTCTCTAGGTTTGTGTCATTGTGGATTAATATATTTGCTAAGGGGTTTAGGGTTAGGTTATTCAACATTGTGCACAATTTGCCATATAACTCGTATACGCTCACCACAAAAGCTGTCAATGGGGTTGTACCCTTTGAAAAGGTACATTATTTACTCCTAAATGTTGCATATTAGTACCTTCAAGGTACAAATTAGTTCATAAAATCTACATATTTTGAAAGGGTACTGCCCATGTGAAAGCTTTTCTGAGTGTACAGATATTAATGATACCTCAAATCATTCAGAATGTTGGAGACACAGTTGTTGTTGTTGTTTTTTTACCTAATATTTTTGAAGGTGACAATATTGTTAGGAAAACATCTCTAGATGTGGACTGAAATGGGTCAAACATAGCACTTGACAGTAAGCAACCACCTTCAAATATTTAATTATTGTGAAAACTGCGAGGTCAGTTTGTTTCCACAAGGAAGAACCATTTTACTTAGTAAAAATATAATAAGTTAGTTTGCCTGTTGAAAGCCATTACTGCATTGCATTGTTAAAGCACCATAATGCAAGTGATTCCCGAAACGTTTGGGACACTGCGGCTTTAAATCGCATTCTCTTGGCCCAGATCTTACCGACTGTGTCCTCGGGTTGTACTAAATGTCAAACTGTAAGCAACGGTGCACATTCTACCAAAACGTGACTCCCCGTTGGCCCTCTCTCACAGGAAACGCATCTGCGTGGGAACCGTACCATCATCGCAAAGCCGACAGGGCAACCTCCGGCGCGCGCCCCCTGTGTATGCGTTTGATGCGCGCGACTCGCGATTGTTGCAGCTGTTTACACGAGACTGCGGATTTGGTTTTGGTAAGAATGGTGTCAGGAATCCATGTGAGGCTGCGGTCAGGTGTTGTGTAGTTTGGCTGGGGCACTATGCCAGGGCTATTATTGGAGAAGAGAGGCAGGAGAGCTCGCGAACACGTGAGAGTGTCTCAGCTCATCCTGAGAGGATGTGATAGGATGCAGAAACCTGCGGGGGAATGGAACTAAAACAAGCCGATGCTTTCATTTAAAGTAACGTGTTGCTATTAAACCAAACCATACAAAATATATTGGGTTAATTCACCAAATGTGGAACGTCGCAAAAACGCACACCTAACCCTATCCCTACCCTTAAACCTAACCCTAACCGTAATTCATTCCTAAAATCAGAGGGAAATGATAGTTGAATAACAAGGATGTAGAAATACCTCATCTTGGTTGTAAACCTAAAACTGACATTTCCTGTGAACTTAGCTCTTTGTTCCAGGACCAACATGGATGTTTATCCAGGAAAACATTGTACTTAGTGAACATCTCTTTTCAAAATGTTCATGAAAATCAGAGAACTGATTAATAAACTAATATTAAGGGCATTTTTTGGTCAAGCTAGAATTTGATGGTATACTGTAACAACAAGGATGTTACTCTTATAGCCAAACAAGGAAATAATGAATACTGGAAATATGACTTGATAACATGACATCTATCAACAAATAAACAATCTCATATGCTGGCTTAAATAAATAATGTTTTATTAAGATATACAAAAAGGCTTTCAGTCTATAGGTAAATTAAATTTAGCGCACTGTTTAATGCCAATGCAAATTAGATTTTCAACAAACTGAACAGCTAACAAAATAAAGCACCTTTTTTATGTTTTTCCAAGTCAAAGGCTTCATATACTTTTATATTTTACAGGGGGTGTGATACTCTACGCTGGTAGCAATGGCAGTGCCAGTCCAAGCCCAGGAAGCCCCTCTAGTGGCTATCAAACCCAGTCTCCATCTTCTCATTCCCAGCCCTCTTCCCCAGAGGACTTCACCTTCACTGAGATTGGGGCCCTCAAGCAGCAGGGAAGTATGGGTACATCACCTTCTCCAAAACTGGTATTTCAGTTCCCTGAAGTCTACAACAACTCTACTGCGGGATCAAACTCGCACAGCTACTCTCATCCTATCGCCGCTAAAAGGCCTTGTGGATACACTGGCACGTTTACCAGTAAGTGGGTGCCCTTTTTAGTTTCTGCAATTACACAAAGTCAGCATCTTCTTTCACAGAGGAATAACGAGTTCCCAATATTAAGGACATGTGTTCTTGTACGTCCTGAGCCCATTCTCTCTCTGTTTCTATCTTTATCTGTATAGAGACCGGAGGCATGGTGCTCCTTTGTAAAGTATGTGGAGATATCGCATCAGGGTTCCACTATGGTGTCCATGCATGTGAAGGCTGCAAGGTAAGAGAGAACAGGCCTCTGATCAAACAAACATGCATGATACTTTTCTGCCATATCATTGTGGTTTATCATATTGTCTTTCATTATTTGCAGGGCTTTTTCCGCCGCAGCATTCAGCAGAACATTAACTACAAGATGTGCGTGAAGAACGAGAACTGCATGATAATGCGGATGAACCGCAACCGCTGCCAACACTGCCGCTTCAAAAAATGCCTGGCTGTCGGCATGTCCCGTGACGGTGAGAATTTGAGGTTATCAGTGCATTGAAATGTGAAAATCTGTACTTTCATTGCATTCTTCAGGCGAAGCACCACACCTGCCCCCTCAACCTACTTTCCTCTTATAGTCTTGCACCACTATCTTTTATTAGAGCAAGTTTCTTTTAGTTTGGCCGTGCGCTCATTTATATCTCTTGTTTGCCCTTTGTGGTCCCTTCTTTTTCTCGCCTCTTTCTACCCTTCCCCCTCGTAGATTCCCTAAGCTCTGCCTCCCAATCCCTTCTAGAGACAATGATTTATGAGGGATGGAGTCACGCAGTCCCTGAAGCGATCTGTCATCTGGAAAACTGCAGCAAATACAAGAATTATTTTGAGAAATTGGAACGCGGGCAACTTGATTACCACGCTTGTGCCCTTATAACATCCTCAGCAATTAATGTTGTGCTGCAGCAAAAATTAAGCAAGGGATGCAGAAAAAGCCAGGCATTTGAACTCTTCAGAAGAACAATGCCTCATCCGATTGCTTTTGGCGGCGGTTTAACCCTGAATAGCACTGAATTAAACAATACATCTTGTCCGGTGAACTTTTGAGGAAATTAAGCAAAAAAAACAGACACTTGTACATTGTGACCTATTTAAGACTTCCGTCAGGTTCTCAGCATCATTTCACACGGCGTTGCCAGCGGATTTGCATGAAAGTTCGGTTGGCTATGATAGCAGATTGCACTGGATGTTGTTCTAAAAGGGCACTAACAGAAATGAGGTTTTTGGGTACAAAGTGGAGGAGGTAAACAGTCATTTTAACCCTGGTTCCTGAAATTGTTAGGGCCCACAACCTAGAAACCTGTTTCTCTGACGGGTTCACTTGCACAAACAGGAAAACCTCATGTAACTGCCTCAAATACCACAATAAAGTAGACGCCCTGATTTCATCTCACTTCACTGAAGTCTATAGTTTAATTTCTGTTGTGTGATACAAACAGATGTTTGGTTTGACACGGTGGGGAGGCATGGTTTCACTTCCTCTACGAACTTGCCATTTGATAGACTAGTAATCAGTGCAGCACTCTGGGGCTATGTGTGTCACATTGTTTGCAGGATGAAGCACTCTTGATATCAGATTAATACTGAGAAATTTGACCTGAATCCCGGTTCATCAGGTTTAAGTGAAATTGAGAATGGATTTATTGGAATTTGAATAGGCCACACCCCACCGGAAGTTGAACTGGAATTTATAATTGAAACGACAGGAAGGAATTTACCAAATTACAATTGAAAGAAACTCAACACTGGCAATGCATTATAGGAAATGAAGTATTAAGTTAAACTTAATTTCACTGCCTTGAGTTGAAAGTCGAAGTGCTATTCTGTTCTGTTTGCTACACTATTTAAGACTGAGCTGAAATTAGTAAGGGGACAGTAAGGGGAATTCACTCAATTGCAATCTATAAACACACAACTGCCTTTTAAAAACTTTTTTTTTGTTGACAGAATAAGGCACTGTCCAATATTCAAAGGTTATTTTGCTTTTCTAGTTAAAAATTACAGCTATATCAGTTTAGAATGAATTTTAATTCTGCTTCCCTACATTCAAATTCTTAGTCTAATTATGGATCCTGTTTTGCTAAGCAATAAAGATGGAGCTGAAACTTAGCAATTGAATTGCAATTTAAAAGGCATTTTCAGGCACACAACTCTGATTGGTAAATGGCAAGTCAGTTATGGACTTTGCAATGTGAAATATTTATCATCCTGCAGTGTAACGCATGCATTGCATGTTAGTTACAGAAAAGCGAAAAGAAATGTATCCCTCCGCTTGGCTTATCTCATTTTCTCAGATGCAGGTGTTGTGAGACATATATGATATATGGAACATCTCCGCGCTTTGCCTTCCTTCTGCTCTCATCTTGTAAACCCATGTACCATAAAACCTTTTGTCTACTGCCACCTCAATCTGCCAAATGACATACATTCTCTTCTCTTCTCTTCTCTTCTCTTCTCTTCTCTTCTCTTCTCTTCTCTTCTCTTCTCTTCTCTTCTCTTCTCTTCTCTTCTCTTCTCTTCTCTTCTCTTCTCTTCTTCTCTTCTCTTCTCTTCTCTTCTCTTCATCACAGTCATTAGTTTCTCACCCAATTACCGTGGCATTGTTCTCATGTTCTGCTTGACCCACTGCCCTACTTACGGCTTCAGAGAGGAGTGAGAGTAGCACAGGGATGAAGAGAGGAAGGGGAGGTAGTGATGGAGAGAGAGATGAAGAGTGGGGGGAGGGAACATATTGTAACACTGGTGCTATTTTTAGATTTAACAGCTGACAGATTTACTTAGATGAGGGGGTGGTGATGGAGGAAAAAAGTGAGGGCCTTGTAAAAGATGCGAAAGCATCCAAAAGAACACTAACGCATTTAATGATCAATATTTTACACCACAACAACCAAGTCTCCTACACATTAGATGTGCTATTTTTGTGTTTTGTTTTGTTTTTCACTTCCAAAGCAATTTTCAGACAACATTTCATTTATTTTGTCACACTACGTTATTTCTGATGCTGCCTTGTGCTTTATTATAAAAGAAATGGGACATGGACATTTTGATTAGTGATCAGGCAGGATCTTTTCATCAGTGATTAGCGCATAGAAAATGCAGTAATTTCACAATATACTTTATTTTTAACATTGAATTTGACTCTTTTTCTTTTCAGATTAATTGTCTTCATAGCATACCAGGCATTTATTTTGTCTAAAATGTAATTTAATATTTAATAAAGCCAATATGAAATGAAAATTCCCCATGCATTTAAAGAGATATTTCACCCACAAATGAAAATTCTATCATTAATTACTCACTCAGACTTATTTTCTTATCTGAGAAGGAATTTGAAAAAAAGGAGATCTATAAAAAACTATCCTTTTAACTTAACTAACCTAAAACATTACTGCATTTTGAAAGAAAAACATTAAACATTACAAATATTTTGCCTTCAAAATAACATGTGCAGATAAAGCATACAATAATAATAACAAATACATTTATTAAGAAAGCAAATTTTCTTCATGTTGTCTTATTCCTGTTGTCAACCATTGGTTTCTATCTCTGCCCCCTAGCTGTGCGTTTCGGCCGCATCCCAAAACGAGAGAAACAGCGGCTTTTGGATGAGATGCAGAGCTACATGAATAGCCTCAACGAATCGTCCATGGGCATGGAAACATCCCCACCTCTCGAAACACCTCCCAGCCCCAGCGAGAACCAATCCAAAGAGGCCTTATCCCGAGCCTACCAGGACATCTTTACAAACACACAGGACCACCTGAGCAAACGTGCGGGTAACATGAACACCAGCAGTGGATCGAGCACCTTTCAAAACATCCCTTCTCAGGACAGTAACTATCCTCACGTGAACCCTCTCGTGGGGTTTCATGCAACTACTCACGGAAGCGTCACGGCTCTGCCTCGCTGCCAAGTTGCTTCCAGCAACAGCAAATGCCCGGTCTCATTGGTGGACAGTAATCGGTACAGCTACGCTCCTTCATTCAGCCAAAATCACTCCCAGTGTAGAATCAGCCAGCCCTCACAACCTACGCAGGCCGATTACAACATCTATGCGGCTGGCGAGTCCCAAAGCCAGGCCTCGTGTCCGTTTAAGTTGGCTGCTGGCTCCAAAGTGCTGGTGAGGAATGTTTCAAGATACACTGTATATACACTCTTAAAATATACATAGGACATCCATGGAAACTTTGTATTGTACAAAAGTTTCTTTATAATGGAAGGTTTGTTAGATAATTACTATGTAATGCGCTGGTTTGAATCATCATGTCTCTCAGATTAACTAAAGTGCGTCAGTGAAAATATACTTAAATATATATATATATATATATATATATATATATATATATATATATATATATATATATATATTTATTAAGCATAAGAATTAAAACTAATTAAATTTAATCTACCTACATGCATGTTTTATCTGATAGTAGCCTATGTTTTGCCAGTGTTCTGAATTAAAGTGGATTAACTGAGTCTGTTTGACTACCAAAACGTGACTGACAGTTTTCAGGCCAGTTATTATTTTCCTTCAGAAAATAATAGTTCTTTTAAGAACTGTTCGCTGAAAGGTTCTTTAGGGAACCTTTGTTATTTACAAGTTTGTCATAAAAGTGTTTCTATCATATAAATCTATGATTTAAGTTTAAAATAGAGGAAATTAACTCTTGTGCAATGCTGAAAAGTCTTTACCTAATTTGGTGTTCCCTGTCAAAAATGGACCGGCCTTTTTAAAAAAAAATGTATGAATTTCTCATTGTGCAATGTTATGACCAAATCTTGAATTCAATCTTTTTGTCAACTTGTTTTCTGTCGGTTAGCACAGGTTTGGTTTTACATTTTTTGGAACTGATTGGTCTCAGGCCTGACCTACAAAAAAAAAAAAAAAGCATTATTTTGGAAGATTTTGGCAATATTCAGTCAGTCAGTAAAAAAAGAAATACAAAGCATCTGCTAATTGACAGAATACAAGTTGACAAAAAGACTGAAATAAATATTTGGTAATAGTAATCATAACGATAATTTATTAAGCAATTTTTTTTGTAGGTCTGTCATTTTTGACTATGAATATCATAAGTGCATTAAGGTGGGAAAAACCCCCCAGAGAAGTACAAAAAATACGTTGTTTTACCCTGTGTGAGCAAGTCAATATGGTTTAATCCAATGCAATAACTATAACACAATATGAGAATTAAGCACATGTGCTAATAAAAATATGATGTACCGTCTCTCACATAGGCCTGTCCACTGAACGCATGTCCTGTCTCAGCACCTGGGGTCTCCAGTCAGCAGGTGTGGGAGTCTTTCTCACAGTGCTTCACCCCGGCTGTACGTGAAGTGGTCGAGTTCGCCAAGGGCATTCCAGGCTTCCAGGAGCTTTGCCAGCATGATCAAGTCATGTTGCTCAAAGCAGGCACTTTCCAGGTACTTCTCTTTCTGTACTATTAAAGGTGAAGTGTGTCATTTCCAGGCCACAAGCAGCATCGATTTCCCCCATCAGCCTAACTCAAACTCACTGGTTAAGCCCAAGTTTGACATGTCGGATCAATCGAAACAAACACAGCAATGTGTCGATAGCGTCAAAGTGTTATCACCGTTAGGGACATCAACCTACAAATGGCAAAAGTATTTAGAGAGTGCAAAAAATACATCACCTGGGCCTGTTTCTTTTGCTTCCGTCTGATCTTGCTGTCTGTTTGCAGGTGCTTATGGTGAGGTTTTGCTCACTGTTCAACCACAAAGAAAGAACAGTGACTTTCCTGAATGGGCAGACGTACCCGCTGGTCACCCTTAGGGGTCTTGGCATGGGCTCCTTGCTGAACACCATGTTTGAGTTCAGTTCCAAGCTGAGCTCTCTGGGCCTGGAGTCAGATGAGATGGCTCTCTTTATGGCTGTGGTTCTGGTTTCTGCAGGTGAGAGCAGCACAGGAATCGGATTATTTAGTGCTATTTGCTAAGGTGTGCATCACTATTATTATTGCTCATGCTAAGTGTCAGATATGTAAGTAATCCTAATGATTTATAATAGAGATGCTTGTTAGAGCAATATTAAAATTCTGACAGATGCTGAAAAACTGATTATTTTTTAATGTTCTAGCAGAGAACTTAAAAATCACAGATAAATGGTTGATATTAATTTAAAACTCAAATAGAACTTCGTTCAAACACAAATTTGATGTCAGTACAAAAGAAACAGAAATATTGAAACAGAGATATTGAAAAATTCCCCAAGATATTTTGTTATATTATTATATATTATATTAGATATTATTTATCCATACAATGACAGTCACTAAGGCCCAAAACAACACTGACTTTCACTGTATGAAGAAGAAGAAAAGACACTGTGACCAAAAATACTAAATGAAATACATTTACAAATAAGTACATTTTAAATCAAACATAAAACACTAAAATTCAATCCATCAATCACCAGAAACTAAAATGAATCATTTTAAATGCAAAAAAGTGAATTTAGCCATCACTAAATTATAATGTTTAATATGAAAAGTGGATATTTATTTTGGGAGTTAACAAAAGTTAACAGTTATCAAATTATGTAAAAAAAAAAAGAAAAAAAGAAAGAAAGAATATATATATATATATATATATATATATATATATATATATATATATATATATATATATATATATATATTAGTCAAAATCTTCATAATTTATAATATGTATTTAGTTTTTTTTTTTTTTTTTTATTGATAATAAAATGTTGTCCATTTATCCACAGATTGCTCTGGCATTTTGGATACAGTAGCTGTGGAGCAGTTACAGGAAGGACTCATCCGAGCGCTGCGCACCTTAGTTTCCCGTCGCCGCCCTGATGACAACTCTATTTTTCCCAAACTGCTCCTGCGCCTGCCAGACCTGCGCACCCTCAACAACCTTCACTCCGAAAAACTCCTGGCCTTCCGTATCGATCCCTGAGCAATCGGTCGCTGCACCTGGAACTCAACCAAAGGCCATGACCGGCCAATCAGAGGACACCTTTCCTGGTTAAGAAAAAGACTGCTCATTTAGAAGAAGATATGTGGAGCATGTTCCCATAGGAACCATTTGTTATTATGTGTGTAATGAGAAACACAATGAACAGATGGCTCTCAGCAAGCTCTAAACAAGACTATATCTCCATTTAAGCTTTCACGGATTATTTTCATACATGCTTTGTGCTTCTGTTCAGCTCGCCTTGAGAGCATTGTTGATTATATTTATCCAAGGGAAAGTTGCACCAGTCGTATTATCATAAATAAGCTTACACAGAGCGTTTGAAGACCAAAAAATGGGTCATTCCTGTGTACTGCCTACACATTGAAGCACACAGTCTTTAGTCAAGTACACCATGTATACAATAGAAAGGTAATTTTAGGGACCATTTAAAGCCAATTGTATGAGTGAATGTGCCTATGTGTTCGGGAAAGGGACAGAAATAGCATGTACATAAGCCATAGATATCACTTATATAGTTACCTCACATTAAAACTTCAGTTTGAGACAAGAATTACACAAGATTTACTGTATCGACAACAACTCGAGTGACCATTTAAGTCCTTAAAAAAAGAAACTGATTTTAAATGTCATTTATGGATAAATCTGTCATATCTGTTCGTTAATTATCATTGTCAAGCTGAATGCAAAATGTCATAAAGTATATTTCCACACATTCTCATCTATTAATAGGCTAAATCTGAATCAAGGAATACAAAACCAGCACTCTCCCCTACGCGTATTATGTTAGCAGTTTTCTGTTGTTTTCTTACTGTAAGTATTGTACATTTACACTGATTTAACTGCCTGTTCAGAGACAGAGGGATACCCAGTGGTGTGTTTGACTGAGACGGGGCGTTTGGTGCCTTGTAAGAAGTGTGTGTGTCGTGAGAAAGAGTCCCTGAACTTCTGGAACCAGCACATAATCATTACAGCCTTTACTAAGATCACAAAGCATGTCAAAAAGGCATTTTGGGCTGCCATGTGGTTGATTTGATCAGCTGAGTCTATTATTATTATTATGGATGGTAAATTCATGTTATTCAATCATATGGTAATGTATATTTTGTAAATTATTTTCTTCTGTAGAACCAATATAAATACAAGATTATCTATTTCGATGTCTGTTTTTTTTTTAATGTATAAAATTATATTAAAAACTTCTGCTCACCAAGACTGGATGAAATATAGTAAAAAAGTAATACATGTTAAATATTAATGCAATTTAAAATGGCTGTTTTCTATTAAAATATATTTCACATTTTTATTTAGATTTATTTTATTGTGGTTTTAATTAAACAAATGCACTTGGTGAGCAAGAAACATTTTTCAAATGCACACACACAACTTTTTTCCAAAGTTTTGAACTGTGGTGTATATTTATTGCTTGCAGACTAAATCTCAAAAGTAATAATAATAATATATGATATTGCAACACCAATGCATTTCTAAAGATAAAATAAGTAGACAAACCATGTAGACTGCAATGCCTTTGCTCAGCAGACTTTATATCGGGAGCTTTTCAGAGTGATGTAGAAATTTTTGTAACTGGCCTGAAACTGTCAGTCACGTTTTGTTAGTCAAACAGACTCAGTTAATCCACTTTAATTCAGGACACTGGCAAAAAATAGGCTACTATCAGATAAAACATGCATGTAGGCAGATTAAATTTAATTTGTTTTAATTCTTATGCTTAATTAAAAAAAAAAAATATATATATATATATATATATATATATATATATATATTAATATATATTAGTATATTTTCGTAATGTTGTACAACACTGACGCACTTTAGTTAATCTGAGAGACATGAGTCAAACCAGCGCATTACAAAGTAAACGGTGTTTTAGTGACATCGTGTGGAAACTCTCGGTAGCGCAGTAAAAAAATATATAAATTTGGAGAAGACAAAAACGTAAACGATAACGTTAGTCATGCTATTGCTTACGTTCAAGCAGGGGTGGTTCTAGGGTGAGTGGAGATCCGGGGCTTAGCCCAGAAAAATCCATGTATGTGACTTTTTATTTTAATAAATCAGAAAGATATACCTTATTTAAAATATACAAAAACAATAAAAACAAAAACAAATGTAAAACATTTTATTTAAAGTATTGAGGAAAATACATTTGCTTTTTGCAAACAAAAATTAAGAATTGCAAAACAAATGAAACAGCGCGAAAGCAATGATTTTGCAATACATATTTTCCATTGTCATATCTATTAATTTATTTGCAACGCTGCTTTTATTTTGCGTGTCAGTCTAGTTTGAGTCTAGTCTAGTCTAGTCCATTTTTCCTTTGCGCTTCACTTTTCTGCAGGTCACTCTTTGTGGCACCGTTTTTTTGACGTGGGGTTTTGAGACGCAGCTCACTGATCCAAGTCCTGTCATGATGAGCAGAGACTTTCGACTGGATCGTTTATTTTTATTCAGTAGCATTAAAACATTCATTTTTTGTTTTATTTACTTTATTAACATGTATGTGTATTAGCAGCGTTTGCTCAAGTTAAAGAAGTTGTTAACATGAACATCTGCTGTTTATTTCTCTCAATGTGCACACTTTTATAGCATTATGTGTATTGGGATCGCAAACCATTTGAGTCAGTTCGGGAGTTCGTAGCGGGATCGCGAATCATTTGAGTCAATTTGGGGATCGCGAATCAGTTGAATAAGTTCGGGAGTTCGTAGCGGGATCGCGAATCATTTGAGTCAGTTTGGGGATCGCAAATTATTTGAAACAGTTCGGGAGTGCATAGCGGGATCGCGAATCATTTGAGTCATCTGACTCCAGTTTGGGAGTTGGAGCGGGATCGCGAATCATTTGAGTCAGTTCGGAAGTTCGTAGCGGGATCGCGAATCATTTGAGTCATTTTGAGGATCACGAATCATTTGAGTCAGTTCGGGAGTTCGTAGCGGATTCGCGAATCATTTGAGTCAGTTTGAGGATCGCGAATCATTTGAATCAGTTCGGGAGTTCATAGCGGGATCGCGAATCATTTGAGTCAGTTTGGGTTCGTAAATCATAGCTGTATGTGGATAGGCATTTGTAACTAATTTAGTAGCTAGTTATAATTACATTTTCCACGCTTGTTTAGGTGTGAAATGTGAACTCGTATTTTTTGTTTTAATGATGTGCCTTTTAACAGTATCAAGTATATTCAAAAACTAAACAAATCGTGCCTAAAAAGTGCATGCATCTAGGCTAATATAAAGTTACATGATGAAGTCATACTATTGCGCATGTGCATTTTGAGTGCGTTCTTTCACTGCATTATTCGGTGTATTCAAATGAATTTATGAATGCATGTGAATGATCACAAAATTCAAGATATGAACCCTTTGTGCCAAAATGGTTCTTTCTTGTCATTATAGAATCTTTTTAGCATGAAAGGTTCTTTGGAGCTGAGTAAAGAACCCTATGGTTCTATATAGAACCCCAATGATCCCTTTCTTCTAACAGTTTGTTGCCATAAGCAGGGTTGGTTCTAGGGTAAGTGGAGATCCATGTATGTGACTTTTTATTTTAATAAATCAGAAAGATTTACCTAGTTTAAATATACAAAAACAATAAAAACAAATTTAAAACATTTTATTTAAAGTTTATCCCTTGTATCCTGACACATATGCTGATGTTGACTTTCACTTTCACTTTCACTTTCACTTTCAAACGCAGGGCTCTATACACTTATATTTTTGAAGGAGGACTTACACAGCACTTACAAATTGCATAAATAATCATAAGAAGGTTAATGTATCAAATATACAATTTGGAATAGGCTACAGAAATATGAAATTATGAAAAAAAAATTAGAATGGTACTTTGCCACTAGGTGGCGGCATGCCACTGCCTTAATGAGTGACTCGGTCAGTCATTTAATCAATGGATTCGTTAGAAACGGATGATTCATTCAGAAAAAAAAGTGTGTGTGTGTGTGTGTGTGTGTGTCCCCTACAGACTGTGCTGCGCAACCGTTAACTGTTCGATGTTCAAAATGTGACGTTAAATCAGACACAATTTAAAACCGAAAAATAAATATAAAGGTTACAGATACCTGAAGTAAGCTGTTGTATCTTGGCATTCAAGTGTTTTGGCTGGGGGGTTTTACTTCCTTTTTTTAAGAAGAAGAAGATTAATTTTGAAATATCCATTTTAATTTTCGAATAAATTGATCTAGTAAAATACTACACGCCAACAAACCGCCTGCCTCCAAAAGATCTCACTTCATTGGCTGGATCGTACAGACCCTCATCGATGGTTGGCCAGTTTACATGTCAGTTAAAAGCACTAGACTCAGTGGGCGGTTTTCGTCGGATGTGAATGACAACGCGTACTTACTTGGGTAAATTTACAGACACTGTGGACTTGAGTCGAGAGATATTTATTTATTTATTTAAATTCTAATATAAATTACTTTATTGGGCATGAAAACTCATTGATGGCATGGTGGTAATAAAAACATTCGGGGCTCCAGCCCTTCTTTTACTGTCTATGCTCCAGCCCCCTTAGCCCACCCCTAACGCCGCCCCTGCGTTCAAGTTTTGTTTGTGTAATTAAAGCTGTGCTCTTTTGTTTCTCTAAAAACACAGTTTTCACTGTTCCACTGGTTTGATGTGTCAACTAACGTCACAAAAGTGTTTACACATGCTATTCTGACATTTATTATTATTTTTTTTAATTTAATTTAATTTAACTGACTTTTTTTCATTATTTGCTTCACAAAGTAATTTATCTAAAATTATTTATTTAACGATGAACATGGTAGATGACATTTACAACACGTTTGAAATTATTGCTTAAGTTAATTTGCCCTAAATAAACAAAATATACAATATTTTCTCACTTTTTTTACGTTTCGTCAAAATAACTTTTGTAAACCGTGCATGATATAAATGTTCTGTATATTCTTGCCTTAAATTTATTTTTCTTTAATTTGATACAAAATTTTCACATTTATTTCAAGACACAAACATGTGCTACACGGATACGGCTGTTTCATTGTTAAATTTATTCCATGATTCCATTATTATTACCATCATCATTTTACAATAAAATTATTATTATAATTTTCAATGGCTGGTTTTATTTTGTACGATTAAAAAGTCTGGGACAACCGAAATATAATACTTATAAATAAAAGGCACTGAATAAAAGATGACGTCATGGTAAAAAGTTATATGTTTTTTATCTTTATCTGACGCTTTCAAATTTACAAAAACAAAAATAAACGATTTATCCAGAGTTGCTGAGTAAACCTGATGTTGCGTCGTGGTACACAGCCTAATTAATATTCACATCGCTTAGTGACCAATCAAAAAGTGGTAAAATGTGAACGCCGGGATACGTAATTAATATTCATGAGCTAAGCACAGGCGTCCTTCGTGTGCTTTGCGTCGTGTTTGAGTAACCCGGAAACACACACACGGATGTGGTAGAGGAGGTAGGCGAATATTGAAGGCGTTTATGCTGCAAAGTCATCTGAAATCATTGCATAAAAACACATTTTATCTTCCAAACTCAGCGGAGACTTTTTTCAAACCCTTAAGGAGAATGTTAAAATTAAGGTATGTGTATTTAAAGCGCTTAACCTAAGAGTTATGGATGTTTAAAGCTTAGTCAACAACTCCTGTTGAATTTCAAAAATGGCATTGTTTTCAATAGCATAAATTAAAGCTCGTTCTCTTTCTCTCTCTCTCTCTCTCTCTCTCTCTCTATATATATACATATACATATATACACACACACACACACACGTACACACATATACAAGTGTGTATGTTATTGGTCTGTTCCTGTGATCACGGAACATAATGATTGAATAATGAATAATGATTATTTTAACATTATGTTTATGTAACATTATGTTATTTTAACATTTAACATTAACATTTAACATATAACTTGTGCTTTATTTCAGAAGTCAACCCCTTCAGTCTGTTATGATGTTTGGCTCATCCAGGAGTTAATATTTTTTGAATGCCACATGATGAAGAATGTAACTTTTGGTAAGACATTTTCTGGTAAAAAACAATTGTTAATATTTGATTAACATTTAGCTCTTGTTATGCACTCATTACACCATTTTTCATACTTCGTTTCATACCTTCTTGCAGATGAGTTTCACTGGACCAAGAACTGTATGAGGATGCTGAATTAAGATTTGGGACTTCTCCGGTCACCTTTTGTCCATCATGTTTGTGACAGCATACCTTGCATTTATAGTCCTGACGGGACTGTGTGTGACTTTAGAGATCACAGCCCGCCGACTCAACTCGTCCCAGGCCACACAGACAGCGGTCGCCAATCCGGCTTTCCGTCAGTTCCAGAAGCTCTTTCTGAAGGCATATCTCCTGGCCCTCTGGGCAGACTGGCTACAGGGACCTTACCTTTATAAACTCTACCGACATTACAACTTCCTGGAGTCTCAGATTGCCATCCTGTACGTATTCGGCCTGGCTTCTTGTGTGCTATTTGCTCCAGTGGCCGGATGGCTACCACAGTTTCTGGGGCGGAGACAGACGTGTCTCCTCTTCTGCCTGACTTATTCTGTCTGCTGCATTACCAAGCTGTCACAAGACTATTTTATACTTATACTAGGACGTGTTTTAGGAGGCCTGTCCACCTCTTTGCTAACCACTGTGTTTGAGGCCTGGTATGTGCACGGTCACGTTGACGTCCATGATTTTCCCAAAGAGTGGATTCCTGTTACCTTTGGTAAAGTCGCAGATTGGAATCATGGACTGGCAGTAGGTGCCGGGCTGGTGGCAAACTTGTTTGCCGAATGGCTTGGGTTAGGACCGGTTGCTCCATTTCTCCTGGCGATCCCTAGCCTTGCTGCCTGCGCCTGGTTTGTGTTGTCCGAATGGGGTCAGGAGGATAGACAAGAGGGTGCCAGTGGAGACAAAAATGCCCCCCTTCTCAACCCTCTACATGCCCCCAAGTTGCAAATGTCAACATGGGCCCGTTTTTGGCGAAGCTGTCTGGACGGGCTGCGCTGCTTGCTGTCGGACCGCCGTGTTCTGCTTTTAGGTGGCGTTCAGGCTCTTTTCGAAAGCGTGCTCTATATTTTTGTATTTCTTTGGACACCTGTACTGGACCCACATGGTCCGCCGTTAGGAATTGTGTTTTCCTGTCTAATGGCGGCCAGCATGGCTGGTTCCACACTTTTCCGGCTGGCCACGTCAGCCCCATATCGACTCCAACCTGGTCATCTGCTCTGCCTAGCTGTTCTGCTAGCTTTCTTCTCCTTCTTCATGCTGACATTCTCCACTGTGCCCGGTCAGCCCCGGCCGAGGGAATCTCTGCTAGCCTTCCTTCTGCTAGAACTAGCCTGCGGGCTTTATTTCCCAGCGGTGAGTTTTCTCCAAGGCCGAGTGGTTCCCATGGAGCGCAGAGCCGCCGTGCTGGCCTGGTTTCGTTTGCCTCTTCACCTCCTTGCTTGTCTGGGGCTGCTGGCTCTTCACGGGGAGGTATCTGGGGCCGGTGCGGGGGAGGCTGGCAGTGGCACCAGACACATGTTTGCAGGATGTGCGGGGATGATGCTGGCCGCTCTGCTTGCTATCGTCAGCCTTTTCACCTTGGGCAGGAATGATGCCGACCTGAGACTAGAGGGGACCAAATTAGAGGGAGAAATCTGAGTTGTAACAAGATGGACACTGGATTTCAATTTCAATAGGAGGACTTTGGTTTTATATGCTGTTCTTTTTCTTTATGAATGCTGTTTTAGTTAAATAATTGTATTCATGGGTTAAACAAATCATAAAGTACATGGTTTATTTTTTTCTTCTGATTGCAATGTTAATAGAACCAATAAACTCTTTAAAATCTGCAAATGTTTTTTTTTTTTTTTTTTTTATCAATCTGCCATCCAGCCAGAAAAGCAAGAACAGATGTTTAATTTTATGCTTAATAGGAATGTAATCTTGGATTTAATATTTTTTTGTCCACTTATTTTGTTTTGAATTAGAACAGTTTTTGTATTTCTTTTTAGAACTAACTGATCATGGGACTCATTGATCTGAGCTTATCCTTCTCCATTTTTGAGTAAAAACAAGAATTTTTTTGGATAATTTGGAGGTGGAGAAAAAAAAATGGAGGTGCATAAAGTCAGATTAGAGAGGCCCACAATTGATCAGTTCCAAAAAGAAATACAAATCCTGTGCTAATTGAAAGAAAACAAGTTGATAAAAATATTGAATACAATATTCGGTAATAACATAATTAAAGATATGAATCTTTTTGTTATTATTATTATTTATACAAAAAATGACCAGGAACTCCTGGTAAATGTAACAATGTAAAAAAAAAAGTACAAAAATGTTCACATTTTTGGTTAGGAGTTGTTTTACCCATTTGTCCAATGCGATAACATTAACTAGCATTTTTGAGTATAAAAATATCCTCTCTGGGTTAAAATGACCAAAACACCACAAGAGTGTTTTTTAAAATGGCGGTAACCTGGGGTTAAGTGCATTGTGAAAAGCCATAGAAATGTATTTCTTATTTTAAAAAAATGAGTCTATTATTGTGCTGCACACAGACCATTACACAGAGGTTAATGTAAGCATTTTCTTTTATTGAAATCAATGGCAACTGAACAAATTAAGGCTCGTGAACAAACATTTTAGAAAGCACTGTAAATAAATGCATATTTTAAAAATATAAAAATAAAAATTACAAAATAAGAAAATCTATTGTGAATGACCACAGACATCAATATATTTCTCATGTATTTAACTTCCAGTCATTCCGGTTCAGAGTAGGCATCACCACTTATCGCAATTCATAACAAACATCCCAGATTAAGTACATTTCTATGTGAGAATCTACGTGCCGAGAGATTAATCTCAGAAATTTTACTATACATTTGTTGTGGTTATAGTATTGAAAATGAGTAACAGCAGTACATAAAATGAAATCATAGAGTATTAATGCATCTTCACAGTTGTATATGGCTTGTGTGTGAGGTGGTATAGAACTCTCATACAATGTTTATAATTCAGGTATATTCTTGTGTTTACTGCATGGCAAACATTTAATGTTCTCTCACAGTTTATTCTAAGTCAAGTTGAGTTTAATGTACAAGTTAACAATACTGGAAAACTTACAAAGAAAGAAAAACGTATCATTTTCTTTGGTTATAAACCCATTAAATTAAATAGTGGCATGCAAGGGATATACTAGTTTAAATGATCAACTGATTTTTATTATAAGTTATTCTATTGAATATCAAGATTCAGGCTCAGAACTGGAACTTGACATTGACATTTTATTCCACCTCCATTTCAAGAACTTTACTCATCAAGTTACTCGGTAGACTTTTGAGGACTTTGCTAGTGATGAAAAAAAAAAGAAACAATTAAATAGGAAAGAAAATGCTCAGATTGGCAGTTTTATGAGGAACATTCTGTTCTCTTCAGTGTTTTTGGTTTTTGCATTCTTGGTAAAGTATAATATTCAGAAAATGTAGGCCTGTAAAGTGTTTGCAATCACTGATTCTTCACCGAATGCCGAAACAAATAGTTTCAGACCAGAAAATTGTCATGCTAACAGCGATGTGTTGCATTCTGCTAATAAACAATGTTTCAGCGGTGATCTGCACTAAAAAGTGAATCTTTAGATACTGAGAAATTTTCAGAATGGTTTAATAATTCTAAGTTTCTAAAAATCAGAAATGCAAAGTGTTTGGAAACCCATCAATTGCTGATAATAAAAAAATAAGAAACATTATTTTGGGCTTTAAGTTGGCTTGGCCTTTGTGCTGTACCATATAACTGACCTAACCTACAGGTGTCCTAAATGGCAGAATGTGCAGTGTTTATAATCTGGACAGAACAACAGAACATAGTAATGCTGTATGCAAGCCTAAAATGAATAAAATAAATAACCAGTAAATCTTAAAAATAATAAAAAATAATCAAGGCATTCATTACCAGAGAAGGTGCTGTTAAGAAGAATTCCTAGTCTTGGAATGTTCTCATTATATATTTATTGAATTATTCACCCAAGTAAGTAATAGTGTTAATCTCTGTATATTGTCTTGTTTTTCCTGCTCTCGCAAAACAGTGTTACTGAAAGTTCGAGCATCATACACAGACACATAACACTACAAGAGCACATTCACTACATGTATTTCTTTTTTAAAAACCAATAGGCAAAATAACCCATCCCCCCGAGAGAGCCCATTAAGAAGGATGCACCAAAGAAGGATGGCGGCTTCTTTTTTACCATTCGGAATGCGTTGGGTAGAACCGCAGAGAGCAGGGTCGTGTGGATGTCCCCCAACACCTTGCGGAAAGCGTAGCGCTTCTGCACCCGCTCAAAAAACGACTGCAGGTTCGGACGGCTTCCGTCCTCCCAGTATTTCTTTGAGAGTCCCAAGAATTTGAGCCTGTGTAATGTGGCTCCAAGACAAATATCAGCTAATGTAAAAGTAGGTCCACAAAGCCATAATTCACACGTTTGACCTGTGTGGAACAGACATACGACTTTTAGATATTCTTTAAGAAGAAAGATCAAAAACAGACGTTCTCAAAGCAGGGTTATTATAGTAAACTAAAACTTAATAAACCTCTAAACAATTTTTTTTTTTACTTAAAATAAAATAAACTTAAACTGGAAATAAAATATGGGGGGGGACTTGTTTTGATTTCAGCTATAGTTGGAAAAGCAATATTCCTCTTTTTTTATGTAGTTAATAATGTACTCAAATAACTAAAATAGAAAAAACCACTAACCTATAAAAATAATGCAGTATTCACAAAGGTTTATCAAAGATAGTGTTTTTAAAAAATATTTTTTATTTTATTTTAATAATAAATTGAAACAAAATAAAACTATTTTACACTTATTTTATTTCAACTTATTTTATTAATAAAACAATATAAAATAAGATTATTAAATAAGGTTATTCTATTTATTAATTATTTATATTAATTTCTTTTATATATATATATATATATATATATATATATATATATATATATATATATATGTTTTCTTTTTTTTTTTTTTCAAATATGTTTATTAAATAAGATTATTTTATTATAATATGATTATATTTTCCATTTTTTTGTTTAAATAAAATAACCAAAATATGTTTATTTTATTAGTATTCTAATATTGTCACATTGGGTTTCCATGTCTTTTATTTTGATATTTAGCCATGTTTCATGTTCCTGTCATGTGATCCTGCAATGTGGTCCTTTCTTCATGTGTCTTGCTTTTATTGGTTTATTATCTGTTCTTGTGGTTTTTGTTCTGCTTTGTGATTGGTTCCTTGGTTGCATGTGTCATGTCCCCATTGGTTGGTCTGTGACTTGTGACTTGTTTTGTTTGGTATTTATAGCCCTCGTGTTGCCATTGTCTCTTGTTGTGTATGGTTCATGTAAACCTATGTTGATGAGTTTGTTTCTGTTCATGTCAAGTCTTTCTTTGTATTTTGGATATCACTTTGTTTAATAAACTGCACTTGGGTTCATCACAACTTGCCTTCAGTGGACTAAACTGTTACAAATATTATTTATTTGAACTGTAAAATTTACAAAACTTACCTTGATATTCCAGTTTTCTTTTTTCCAGCTCTGCCTCTACTTGGTCTAGCACCATTGCCAACTCACCAAGAATTTTTTTCAGGTAGTTCACATTGTCATGGTCCAAGATCTTCGCCTACAAAAAAGAAGGATTCAAAACGAGGTCAATCTATTATTTTATTATCATATTAAGATATTACTGTAGTTTAATCTTATATTTCAGCTAAGACAAAATATATGCTACAGTATGATCCTGCGATACACATGTACGCACTGAAACTGCCGACTCACCATGAGCTTTTTCTGCTTGGAGAGGTATGGTTCTGTCAGCTGGGGTTCCTCATGGTCCAACTTCATCAGTTCAGATGCTGCATTGGCCAGATGTCCTGACAGAAATCAGACCGAATTGTCTAATTCAGTGAAAGAGCTTTCATCTTGTAACATATTTACACTGTAAACCCCCAAAACCGAGAAGTATCCATGTTTTGTAAAAGAGTTATTTATAGTTAACATTGTCAGGCAGCACATTGTGTACTTGGACTGTTTTCTGTTTCCTGACGACTAATTAAGGAATCTAATAAGACTTTACACATAAAAGCAAAGCAGTTGATAAACAACGCCTGTCATAAAAACTTCCTCCGAGTCATGAAATAATTTATTTTGCTGCAACTCATTGGCTGGATCAGCTCTTTGGCTTTATTTGTGATGTAATGTAAATCCACTTTCGATGAACTCCATATAAATAGGCCAGCATTAGAGCATTTTGCTTCAAAACTTAAATTCTGAGAAATAGAGGGATTCCCAGATTTAGCAGGTTTTGCAAAAGAGTCAGGTGCTTTGCTTTCTGTGCATTTCACAATGAAAAATGTTCTTTAATAGGAATGAATGGTGCACTGAATTGTAGAATCACTTACTACGTATTTCAGCAGTGGCGTACTTTGGGATCATGGAGTCGGTTGTGAGTTCAGGGTGCAGGATGCATCCATGTGTGTAAGCGTCCATAGGCAGCCCATCCAGCAGCTCTCGGTACTGATGTACCCTTGCATACATGGGAGTTCCTTCATCTGGAATCAGCTGGGCTACTGTGTCTGACAGAAAAAGATTTCTGAATATACATAAATACAGCCATGACTTTTCTGATGTTGTCGTATAATTAACCTGCTTGCCTCCTTAATTTCAAAATGGCCAATGACCGACCTTTCATACACAACCAAAAAATATAAATTTAACCAGAACACAAGAAACTGAATCGTCAAAACTTAAGTGTGTTGTTTTTTGTTTTTTTTTGCAAGCAATATTTATATCACAAGCCACTGATATTAACCCTGTAAAGCCTACTGTATCATGTGTTATGTTAATTTCTAAAGCCTCTAAATTATTAACATGATCAAAAACAGATTTTTATAAAGTAAACCTAGTAAAACCTTTAACATTGTTAGTAATATTTTTAGATGAACACTTACTGGACTGACACAATTTAAGTTAGCTTGATTATCCATACAAAAATGTGACTATTAAATATGATACATCAAGCTTTTGATGAATGTTTATTTGTTCATCTCTCAGTCATCACTGTATTGCATTGCATTATATGATTCCCCCCCCCCACAATTTAAAGTACAGAGCCTTAATCATAAAATAAGGAATTTCAATATCTTACTAAGACATATTATTGGGAGATATAAAGTGACAATTGATATTTATATGCAAGTTGTCTGTTATACTGTTTATAACAGTCTCATTGATTTATATCAGAATTTTATCTTAATTGTTGGCCATATAATTATAAACATATAAATATCAGCAACTGCATGTCCTCCATACACTCGAGTCATACTATATGAGTCATAAATGCCCGATGTAGTAATAAAAAAAAAAAACACATTCCTGATAAATTTGCGTCTGGACACTCTAAAATGTAAAATATATTCCAGAAATGTCTGCTTGGATCTCTTTCAGTGAGATTGAGGGATCATGCTCAGCTGAGCTCTTATCATTTAAATGAGGGAGTGATCTTGGATCAGATATGAGCTTCAGTGAAACACCCCTCACACTCAGTCTGTGAAGACATTCAAAATGACACACAGCCATGCAGCCGTGTGAGAGAAAATAAAGTGCTCTACACTGATTGTGGTTAAGCATTTGTATTGCTCACACAGGGCTATGGACGAAACAAATGTAGTTATCTTTAACACTCTATGGCATGATGGTCCCAGTGTTATTTTAGTTTCACTTTTTTCAGAGATACTAGTAACATTTTTATTCATTTTTTAATAGATTTTATTGTATCTATTTAAAGTTTTAGTAATTTTGTTGTTTTTGTAATTTTTAGTAGTTTTTACAGTATGTCTATATAGGTTTTATTACTTTTTATTTCAGTTTAAGTTATTTTAGAACACCAATTTCAACTAAATTAAAAATGAGAAATATCGCCTTGGCACCTAGCTGAAATAGTTTCGATTTACAATAATAACCTTTGATATGTCAACACACATTGCACTGTTGACTTGAAACACAAAAAAAAGAAGAATAAAGATTGAGAAATGTGAGTATTGTCACCAATAGGGTTGCTGTTAATGTGTTTCCTCAATGGGAATTTTTATTGATTATAATACTGCCATTATTTATTTATTTCAAACGTTTATAGTAACCATAACTGTGTTAGCATATATAATTATTGAATAGCAGTTAAGCATTATGATGTAAGTCATACAGAAAGTTTGGGATTGCCAGAATTTCCAAAATAATTTCACATGAATTAGTTAGAAGAAATTGATTGTTCTTAAAGTAGTTTGTTTGTTTTTTGTCTTGGTACACATTTGCCATTCAGCACTAATTATTTATTTAGGTAACACTTTAGATTTTTCCCTGAACAAACTCTTAATTTGGTGCTTATTAATAATTAGTAAGGTAGTTGCTAAATTAAGATATGAGGTAAGATTAAGCAATCTAAACTATGGTCATGCAGAAATAAGCATCAATATGTGCTTTATAAGAACTAATAAAATGCTAATATTCTAATAATATGCATGCTAATGAGCAACTAGTTAACAGTGCAAACTGGTCCTTAAAAAAAAAATTATTTTATTTTTTACAAAATTTGAACTTTATATATTTAAATCTGTGTGTGTGTGTGTGTGTGTGTGTGTTGTTTGTGTGTGACATATCAGGACACAACTCTGTATAATGACATGGGTATGACACAGGTATTACAAGAGAGGGTGACTTATGAGGACATAACCCATGTCCCCATTTTTCAAAACGCTTATAAATCATACAGAATTAGATTTTTTTTTTTTTTTTTGAGAAAGTAAAAATGCACAAAGTTTCCTGTGAGGGTTAGGGTTAGGTGTAGAGTTGGTGTAGGACGATAGAACATACAGTTTGTACAGTATAAAAACCATTACGCCTATGGGATGTCCCCACTTTTCACAAAAACAAATGTGTGTGAAAAAAAAATTATAATGCATACCAAAGAGCTGGTACAATAACAAGCAAGGTCTCTTTACTCTTGTGCATTAGTAAGTGGTTTGAGTAATGCCAGCCATACCTCCGATAAAGCTGGTCTCTATATAATCAATGATTTGGTTGTAGTCACTGACAATGGTGTCTCCGTGGATGAAAACCGGCACTTCTTCCCCTAGGTTGAGCCTCATAAACCAAGGCTCCTTGTGCTCAGTGAGAGGCAGACTGACATCCCGTTCTTCACACAGCAACCCCTTCTCATTGATCACCAGACGCACCTGCCACAAAACACACACACACACTGTGAGACTCTGAGAGCTTGAGGATTTTGGACAAGGGTAAACTAAAACTGAAACTAAAACCATAATAATAATAATAATAATAAATAATAACATTTTCATTACTTGTAAAAAAGAAAAACATTTTTTAAACCAACTTAACTTGGTGTAATAAAATAACAAAACAAACAGCAAAATTACTAAAACATAATGAAAACTC